>NC_068981.1:196125846-196126488 GCF_001194135.2 Octopus bimaculoides | reverse complement strand
CTCTCTACTCTCTCTCCCTCTCTCACTTCTCTCTCTCCCTCTCTCTCTACTCTCTCTCCCTCTCTCACTTCTCTCTCTTTATGCCTGTCTGTCTGTCTGTCACAGTATATTAGGCCCAGGCGTAGCTGGGTTCAGTTCCGGTTTCGGTCCCACTGCGTGGCAACCAGGACATGTGTCATCCACTATAGCCACGGGTCAGCAAAAGCCTGATGTATGCATGCATGCATGTATGTATATAGTGTCTTTGTATTTGTGTTTTCTCCACCAAACACTCGACAACTGGTGTTGGTTCGTTTACATCCTCTTAATGGTTTGGCGAAAACAACAGAGAGATAGCACCCGCCTAAGAAAAAATATACCGTTCAAGTGAAAGCAGTTCAAGGCTGTGCCCCAGCATGGTCGCAGTGCAGTGACTAAAACAAGTAAAAGACACAATACATACACACACACATGCACACACACATATACATGTATATACATATATACATACGTTTATACATACGAATACACACATACATATATATATGTGTGTATATATATATATATGCTTATGTATATGTATATATATGTGTGTATATATGTTTATGTGTGTATATATGTTTATGTGTATATATATATATATATATATATATATATATATAT
>NC_068981.1:196122070-196122719 GCF_001194135.2 Octopus bimaculoides | reverse complement strand
ATATATATATATATATATATACATATAGATATAACTTACTTGGAGAAGAATGCGTAGGGTTCGATCATATAATAATATAAATATATAGATATATGCATATATCCATACATATATGTACATACATACATCTATATGTATAAATACATGCATATATGGGTACAGGACATCAAAAAAAAAAATCCCCTAAATACAATGAAAAACGAAAAACGAAAACAGAATCCGAACATTTTTCGAACAACGAAAAAAACAAACAGAGAAACGAGACATGCAACATAAAGAGTACATCCCTTCGTCAGTTGTACCTGTCCATCTACTCCGCGTTTATGGACAGGGACAACTGACGAAGGGATGTACTCTTTATGTTGCATGTCTTGTTTCTCTGTTTGATTTCTCTTTTTTTTTCGTTGCTCGAAAAAAGTTCGGTTTCTGTTTTCGTTTTTCGTTTCTCATTGTATTTAGGTTTTTTTTCTTGATGTCCTGTACCCATATATGCATGTATGTATGGATATATGCATATATCTATATGTTTATATTATTATATAATCGAACGTCACGCATCCTTTTCCAAGTAAGTTTGATCTATCTATCTATCTATCTATCTATCTATCTATCTATCTATCTATCTATCTATCTATCTATGTATATATAT
>NC_068981.1:196120595-196121841 GCF_001194135.2 Octopus bimaculoides | reverse complement strand
ATATATATATATATAATTATATGTATGTATATATATATGTGATGGACAGTTACAATCTAAATAGATATAAATATATCTATTTACTTGTGAAAACAGATATATGTGTAAATTTCCTTTTTTTGGGGTGCGGGGCTGATAAACAGGAATCTATAATTAAACTACAACGAAATCATAACTAAAACTATGATTGGAATTGAAGAGTAAAACAGAAAGTCCTTTAATAAATTAAACTGTCAAAGATTTTTAGAAGTTAGCCATAATTTAGAAGCATATTTTGTAGATATTTCCTTCATGAGTAAATTTCTAGTATTTTTTCCTGATTCTCTTTTAGGACAATTTCAAATTCGCATGTTTAAAAAGAAAGATATTATCCACAGGAAAGCATTTTTGCAGTAAGATAAATGGAATGCCCGTCATCAAAAATTTAATGGTCGAGTTGTGTAAATAGTTAACAGAGAGTATATATTAAAATGTTATGGTGTAGATAGATATCGGCGCTTATTTCTCCTTCGACAGATTGAGATATTTCCTTTTTAAACATATTCGCGCCCAGATAAATCGAAACACCCAATGACTTTTAACAGCATTGTTTAGGAAAACAAAATTATTTGCAATTAGTGGAAACGTCATCAGGTGTAGATAATTACCTTGTGTGTGTGACGGTGGAACAGAAATATCTGGATCTAAGAAAAGGTTTGGACAGTTTCTACAAACGCCATTACTTCCATTTTGTATTTGGTTTGTAAGCGTTTCTGAAAACTCAACAAACACCAAAAGTTCATAGCGAAATAAGATTTAAAGGAATAAATGTACGTTACAGAAAATATTTGTGAGAGAAACAGCTTTGTATGTTAACAATTGTTGCGTGTTTATGGAGTTTATTGTCGGAAACAAACAAAATAGGAAGAAAATAAGGATATAAATTTAATGGCGACAGAAGACGGAGAAGAGAAAACAACAGAAGCATAATAGGGGGAGAGGTAGGAAAGACAGAGGAGGAAAAGTAAGAGAAAAACCGAGGAGGGGCGGAAGGAAACAAAAGTGTGTATGTGCGTGTGTGTGTGAGCGTGAGAGAGAGAGAAAGAGAGAAAGAGAGAAAGAGAGAGAGAGAGAGAGAGAGAGAGAGAGAGAGAGAGAATGGATCTTGAAAAGTTGTAGAAAGAAAATTAAGTTATGTTTCATTTATGTGTGTGTTTGTGTATGTGTGTGTGTGTGTGTGTGTGTGTGTGTGTGTGTGTGTGTGTGT
>NC_068981.1:196115942-196120409 GCF_001194135.2 Octopus bimaculoides | reverse complement strand
ACACACACACACACACACACACACACACACACACACACACACACACACACACACAAATACACACACACACAAATACACACACATACACTGAAGGGAGAGTGTCTTTACACATATATATGTATGTGAGTATTATATATACGTTCTTCAAATATGCTTGTATGCATACGTATATACACTCTCTCACTAGTTATCTGTCCCTCCTCTCCCTCACCCCTATCTCTCACTCCCCCCTCTCTCTTCCTTACACGCGAACTTATATATACAGAGAGTGCTGGAACGATTGGTAAATATTTACACAGATATATAGATATATATATATATATATAGATATATATATATATATGTATACACATACGCACATGTTCATATATATTATATATATAAATGTATATATAGACACTCACTATGTATATATATATATATATATATATATATATATATATACTCGCAGCTGATGTGTGTTTGTGTGTGTATATATATATATATATATATATATACACACATTGTCCTTAGGGAAATTAAGTCTATTTAACTCCTGTATTATTTCTGGAAATCTATGGGGATTAACCAATACAGATGTATACTAACAAAACAGACACGTGTTGTGTGTGAAGACTTTACATCGCGACTTTACATTGCTTCTCTGTCGTGTCTTTAAGATTTGAGCTACAACTGAGATAACTTGGAGTTCGGCCAGTTTTAGCCCATGTCAATGTCTAGTTTTATATGCGCCACCCGGTATAGGCACAGTCAAATTTGAAAATACACATTCTTCATCTTTCGTCTTATCTATCTATCTATCTATCTATCTATCTATCTATCTATCTATCTATCTATCTATCTATTTATCTATCTATCTATCTATCTATCTATCTATCTATCTATCTATCTATCTATCTTTTGTAACATTTATAATATTTTCTGTGATACACGATCCCTTTCGATCGGCTATTTTTTTTTCACGATCCCTTTTGATCGAAATTATATTTTTCTCCTTTTATTCTTTTTTCAAAAAAAGTTCTACATTGTATTTTGTCCCCTCTGTGTTGGACCCTGTGTGGCTAACGATCTCTATTGATCGGCTTTTTTTTTCCACGATCCCTTTTGATCGAAATTCATTTTTTTCTTTCTTCTTCCCAAAAAGAAAAGCTCTACTTTGTATTTTGCCCCCTCTGTGTTCAGCCCTGTGTGGCCAATAAAGAAATCTATCTATCTATCTATCTATCTATCTATCTATCTATCTATTTCATAAATATTGACTTAGATTTTTCGCTAGTTGCAGGCCTCTGTTTATTGTCATGGCCTGACGAGGCCAATTGATGGCTAAACTTCAAACTCAAAGTCAATAAATTATTATAAATATGGGAATCTAGAATCATAACGATTCTTTTTTCAGTTAATTTTCAACTTATAATAACAGGTTTCCACTACACACACACACACACTTGCGCACGCGCACTCACGTACAAACACAGCACACATACACAATACAAACCACAACATGTATATGCTAACTGCCACATGACCACCACAACTAGACTAAACTAGCACGCACTCTGTCGGTTACGACAATGAGGGTTTCAGTCTCCTCGTGGAATTAACGTGCAAGTGGCTGATCACTCCGCAGACACGTGCACCCGCAACATATTTCTCAGGGAAATTCAGCAGGAGACAGAACGTAACAAAGATGGCCCTTTGACTATCAGGTACTACTCATTTTTGCCAGCTGAGTGGACCGGAGAAATGTGAAATGAAGTGTCTTGCTCAAGGACACAACGCGTCGCCGGGAATTGAACTCACGACTATACGATCGGGAGCCGAATGCCCTAATCATTAAACCACGCGCCTTCACACCACTACAGCAAGATCACTAGGAATCCAACCCCACGAGCACCAACACCACCACCACAGCAACAACAACGACAACAAATTTCAACAATACCCTCACCTTTACCTCTTTACAAACGACGATCCTGGTACCAAGTACACCCCCACCATCACCACTTACAACGACAATCCACCACGATCAACAGCACCATCACTTTCACAAAAAACAACACCAGCAACAACAACAACAACAACAACATAAAAGTCAGAAATATCTCAGTTAATATGAAAACTCCGTCAAACGGATGACCTATATATTAAATACCACACCCTAAACTGAAAGTTTCCGGATATATTACGGGTGGGGTGACGGTGACAGAATATAGAGATTAACTCGGTTTTTGGTTGAGGGTTTAACTTTTATAATCTTCATAATATTGTTGCTGTTGTTAGATTTGTTACATGTGTGTGTGTGTGTGTGTGTGCGTGTACGTGTATATGCATATATATATATATGTATGCGGAGGCACAATGGCCCAGTGGTTAGGACTCGTGGTCACTGGATCGCGGTTTCGATTCCCAGAGCGGGCGTTGTAAGTGTTTATTGAGCGAAAACACTTAAAGCTTCTCGAAGCTCCGACAGAGGGTGGTGGCGAACCTTGCTGTACTCTTTCACCACAACTTTCTCTCATTCTTTCTTCCTGTTTCTGTTGTACCTGTATTTCAAAGAGCCAGACTTGTCACACTCTGTGTCACGCTGAATATCCCCGAGAACTACGTTAAGCGGTACACATGTCTGTGGAGTGCTCAGCCACTTGCATGTTAATTTCACGAGCAGGCTGTTCCGTTCATCGGATCAGCCGGGACCCTCGCGTCGTAACTGACGGAGTGCCGAAACGATATATGTATGTATATGAATATATCTGTATATCATATATACAAACACACACACACATATATATATATCATCTTCGTCGTGGTCGGTTCTCCGTCGTTTGTTGACTTTGTTCTGCGTTGAAATAAAACGCCTTGGACGGTGAGTAAGGCAGTTAGCGTCAACCCCAACGTCCCATCCATCAGACTACTTCCCTGGCGGTCCTCGCAAAGTACCAAGTGGTGTGCAACAGCGCAAGGAGAATGGTCAATGATAAGGCTGGCCCGTAGTAGCAATTCCCTGGCTAACCGACACCGAACCGTTGTCTGATAGAAGAAATTTCCTTCTACTTGGCAGGAATAACCTTCAAGCCGTTCGTCTAGCACTCCTCCGCCTTGTTGGTTATGCTACCGACGTCTGGCACAGGGAAGCTGAGCGGTAGCTAGAATCTACCCAAAGTGCCATTCCAGTCTACGGACCGATGGAGTGACTTACTCCTCTTTTTACGGCATGCCTTTGATGTGGGTGCCATACTATATCGTATATATAAAGGGTTGGACAAAATAATGGAAACATCTTAAAATTTCAAACTAATTTATTTTAATCTGGGGTAGAACCGCCTTTGGCAGTAATTACAGCTTGAATTCTATGAAGTATGGACTCGTACAAAGTTTGAATTGTTTCCAAAGGAATTTTTGTCCGTTCTTCAGCTAAAACAGTCATCAGTTCTTGTAGTGATGATGGTGGAAGATATCGACTCCTTACTTGTTTTTCTAAAATGCACCATAGATGTTCAATGATATTGAGATCTGGGGACTGTGGTGGTCAGATAAGATGTTCGACTTCACTAGAATGTTCCCCGTGCCACTCAGTAACAACTTTAGCTGTGTGAATTGGTGAATTATTATCCTGAAAGATTGCGTTTCCCTCCAGAAACAATTGCACAACCACAGGATGAATTTGATTAGTTAAAATGCTTAAATAGTCTTGACTATTAATTCTGGCATGAAGGGAAACCATTGGACTGGTGGATTTCCAAGATATAGCCCCCTACCAGATCATCATAGATCATTCTCCATGTTTAAAAGTTGGAAGAAGGCAGTCTGGGTCAAATGCTTCCTTTGGTTGTCTCCACATTGTTCTCGGCCAGTGGTCGGAAATAAAGGATGACTCGTTCGTGAAAATTACATTCTTCCACTGCTCTAAGGACCAATTCTGTAGGTTTTTACTCCATTCTCAACGTTTGTTTTTGAAAGTAGTGGTTTTCTGATTGGAACCCTCCCATGAAATCCGGCTTTGTGCAGCTCCCGGCAAACAGTTTTTGTGGAAACTGGGTTCTCGAGGTGGTCGTTAAGCTCTGCAGTAATTTTGGGAGCTGTACTTTTGTGATCCTTTCTAACAATTCGCGGAAGAGTTCGACGGTCCCTATTTGAAAGATTTGGTCTTCTTCCGGAGTTTTGTTTCAACAAGGAGGTCTTTCACTCTTTCTCAAAGGCTGCCATTACTTTCGAGACAGTACTTCTTGATACACCAAACAGTTTGGCTATTTTAATTACGCTAGCGCCTGCCATAAGAGTACCAACAATTTGACCTCTTTGAAAGTCCGATAGATCTGTCATCTTAATGAATTTTAATTACCTTTTGTTGATGATATCTGAAAAGAAACAAGCAATTTTAGCAAAACATATTAAACAACATTAATAAGACATAAAAAAAAACATAAAAATAAACAAGCTTTTAACGGTTTTATAGATATTTCAAAATTA
>NC_068981.1:196115644-196115932 GCF_001194135.2 Octopus bimaculoides | reverse complement strand
ATAAAAATAAACAAGCTTTTAACGGTTTTATAGATATTTCAAAATTATGATGCTATGATGCTAGGTGTTTCCATTATTTTGTCCAACCTCTGTATGTATATACACACACATATATATACAGGTATGGTGATGCAAACAGGAAAAATAAAACTCAAAATATAAGTATATGTATATTTTTATTAACAGACTGACACAAGGTGCGAGTTTCGTGCGTGAGCACTTATCAAAAACACACACACACACACACGAACACACACACACACACACACACACACACACATACACACA
>NC_068981.1:196114934-196115325 GCF_001194135.2 Octopus bimaculoides | reverse complement strand
ATATATATATATATATATATATATATATATATATATATACAGACATATATATATATATACACATATATGTATGTATGTATGTATGTATGTATGTATAACTACAAGAATACACGCATACATACATTCATACATGCACACACATAGATATATAAACACAGGCACAGACATACACACACACACTTATACATAGAGGTATTTGTTTCGTGTGTGCGCGCACACCAACCCCCCACCAAAATATTAGCCATGAACATGCATCTACTTGTTGAGAGAGAGGACATTCAACTCTGAAATGTGTGCTCCAGGATGAACTTAACCTTCATGGCTCACATTGCGATATCCCTGCTCTCTCTCTCTCTCTCTCTCTCTCTCTCTCTCTCTCTCTCTCTCTCTC
>NC_068981.1:196113408-196114272 GCF_001194135.2 Octopus bimaculoides | reverse complement strand
CCCCCACCCCGACACAAACACCCTCCCACACACCCATGCATCCAAAGACATGCATATATGAATGCACACTTGTGAACTTCTCCCCTATACCAATACACGACGCGCGCGCGATTACTTGAACAGAATTTTTCTGATAACGGATTTGTGGCTTCTACGATGCATAGCAAAACAGAAAGATGCAAGACCCGACTTTTATGTGGAAATGGGATAATGGTCAGTTACCTCAGCCCCAGTGCGTGACTGGTATTTATTTTGCGAAACCTGAAGGATGAACGGCAAAAATCGAACTCGACGGAATTTAAGCTCAAAACGCCAAGACGGAGGAAACGGAGTTCAGGTGTTAGCGATTCTTGCCAGCTGGTCACACACACACACACACACACTTACACACGCATGCACACACACACAAACTCACACGCACACACACTCACACACGTTCACGCGCATACACACACACTCACGCACGCACGCACACACAGACGCACACACATATATGCATACCTGCATACGTAAGAACGAATTCTTATCCCAGCCTGTATCCATCCCTCTGTAATAACTAAAAAGGATCAGCATATGACTTTCAAATGAGGATTCTTTGCCTGATCGATGAAAGGGATGTCCGTATGGATTGTAAAATTTCTCTTAATTTTCTACTAGGACATGAACTCTAGAAACGGCCGTAGAAATGTAATATTCCTCTGATGTATTAACTGCTCTTAATTTTAGTATTGAAAACAAAAACTTTTACTAGTTCTCTTTTCTTAACTTTTTCCATATACATCCCACGTATATTCTATTTACATATATTTTTATATATATATATTCATATTTAAATATATATATATATATATATATATATATATA
>NC_068981.1:196109510-196112683 GCF_001194135.2 Octopus bimaculoides | reverse complement strand
ATATATATATATATATACGACGGGCTTCTTTCAGTTTCCGTCTACCAAATCCACTCACAAGGCTTTGGTCGGCCCAAGGCTGTAGTAGAAGATACTTGCCCAAGGTGCCACGCAGTGAGACTGAACCCAGAACCATGTAGTTGGTAAGCAAGCTACTTACCACACAGCTACATGAAATTTTGCAGAGACAGGTTTTCGTTAGAGTAAATTGCGATGATGTTGCTAAAATTTAAGAAAAGAATGACATATGAGAATTTGTTTTATTTAATTTAATAATTGTAAGGTAAAATATATCGTTCTTTTGAAAATTAGTATTCATTTCATCATTTTGTATAAACACCAAGAAATTCGATAAACATTAAACAATAATTATTGGATGTGTACATATATTTCTTGCATCAGTCAAGCACCGGTATACTTCCAAAGTTCCCATCATATGACGGATAACGCTTTGGTGTTGGGATAAAAAGTAATAAAACTCAGATTGCCTTTCATATATTTAGATGTTCTTGATAATTTAACTAAATTTAATTGCGTAAACGTTCTCAAACTTATGTTTCAATGCTGTGTCACTGAGTACACAATTAAACAAATCACCTCTCTGTTCCAGTTAACTTCTAATATATTTAACTTGCGTTTTAATTATGCTAAACTGTATGTAACGCTTTTGTTATATTTTTAAAAAAAACATATATTTATCTTATATATTTAACACTTCTGTTATATTAAACTTGTATTACATTTAGCTTGTATGATATTTGACTTGTGTAATATTTAGCTTATATTTTGATTATATTTAATTATATTCAACACTCATATTTAATTATAATTTTTTTATTTCCTTTTTTTACCTTGATGGAATCTCGAATCCATATGCTGTTGTCATGGATTGGAGGAAAAATATTCTCTTTCTGCATTGATGAAAAGAGAACTCCTATAATATGTTTATTTTGGAATGGTCTTCTAAAACCCGGCACAATATTCAAAAGGGATTAAAATTTACTTTTAAAATCCTTTCTTCCCTAAAGTCAGATATTTCTTTTTAATGTTGCATCTCTTTTTTTTTTTTTATAAATTTTAAAAATATTTGTTGCTTTACAAGTTTAAATCTGTTTAAGACAAAGCACGTAACGCAAATTTATGGGATCTATATTTAAAGCCAATTATGGCCTATTCTAAAGAAACCAAATTCTATTAATTAAAAATTTATTTAAGATGGTTTTAATAATCATCCCAATTTCCAGAGTCAAAGATGTTTCTTTTCACTTTTCAGTATTCGGCATGTCATAATATATCAGGACTGAAAATTAAAAGAACGTTGTTGTTGTTGTTTTTTTCATACGTGAACTGCTTTAAACACACGTAAAAGAGTTGGGCTTACGAAAATGATTGTCGATTCAATTTCTGAACCGGGTAGCGTGTTTGAGTTTTGGGACAAAAGCGTGGTACAAACTATTAGGAAGTGGAAACTAAATTAAAAATATAAAAGAAATACTTGACTAAGCTTTCAAAATACTGTCTATATTTGCAGGAAAACGGCATTTACTCTTATACAACTGGTACCACTAATTTTGTGTTAAATCTTGGTACAAAATATTTTCCCCTTCATACTTTGATCGCTGTCCCGCTTAAAAGGCACCCCTGTTGTTTCCGTTAAAATCATTTGTAAAATAAAGCGATCCTTACACGATTAAATGCGATAGTCCCGACTATGATACGCTCAAACATCCAGTGACCGTTGTCGTGTCCCCAGCAGACCCACGGAGAACGTTTGATGCAGTTATTGTGTGAAATCGCGCGACAACAGTCGGAACATCTTTCTACACTTTGTGATTGACTAAATACAATTTCCTGCATGACTTATATTATTTCACTGTTTCTTAGGAAAAATGTATCAATATTTTCTAGGGATTAGTGCGAGGTGGAAGATCACGTTTTGGATCACACGGACTTGCATGCAGCAGGCACACACACACGCACACACACACACACACACACACACACACACACACACACACACACACACACACACACACACACACACACACACACACACACACACACACAAACCTACGTTCACATACGCACATGCAACCACATCTAAATATGCAAGTGAATATAGCAGAAAGCAAATAAAATTGTGTTCATTTATATTTAAGTGTTTCGTAAACACTCACACGTGGAAAGAACTTCGCTACCGTGAGTGTCTCAGAAGAGGAACAGACCTCATAGAAAATATGAATTATGACCATTTGTCATTTGTTTCTGCGTCCTTACACCTCATCAGCTACAGGTACCGAATCTGTGTCTATTAGGAACTGCCGTAGTTCTGTTTAGAAAGCAAATATTACATTTGCTGGTGTGTGCAAAGCTTTGTCAAGCTGTAATTAATTAATTCATGAATTAGAATCGCTCTTAATAGCGATGAGTGGAATAGCTGAGTACATTTAACATTCACCTGTACTCAAATGGAGTAAGTCTTACATGCAGTAACTACAGGGTTTTCCATC
This sequence comes from Octopus bimaculoides, assembly GCF_001194135.2. NCBI lineage: Eukaryota > Metazoa > Mollusca > Cephalopoda > Octopoda > Octopodidae > Octopus > Octopus bimaculoides. The sequence continues at coordinate 196,110,173 of NC_068981.1, read as the reverse complement.
ATTTTCAGTGATGCGAGATATTCACTCAACCGACCAAACTTTATATGGTGCAGCAGACTGAGTATTCCACGGTCACATGTTCGCACTTTTCATGCAGACTCAGTTATTTTGATACGCTATGACATTTGTATTACTGGTATTGTGCTTCTGGTGAGCTTCAACTATTTCCTTTCATTCCCCTTGTCATTTTGAAATAATTTGATCGACTTGGGAATAGAACCTCTTAGCAATTTAGTTGTAACGGTATCCGCGCATTCACATACAGCAACAACAGCAACAATACACAAATAGTGACGCACACATATACACACGTGTGCACACACATGATTATACCGGCATCGTTTCTAAATAGGCATTGACACACACATGGTAACAGATGTGTGCGCACAAAACTTGAGAAGCAATATACACAAATACCAATTTACTAATACATGTACCGCGCCTATCTATCTATCTATCTATCTATCTATCTATCTATCTATCTCTTTCTATACATACATACATGCATGCATACATACATACATACATACTTACATGCATAAATACATACATACATACAAACATACATACATACATGTGTACATATATCAATACATGTACATACACAAATATTTACAAACCAACAATGTTTATATATATATATATATATATATATATATATAT
>NC_068981.1:196107153-196107606 GCF_001194135.2 Octopus bimaculoides | reverse complement strand
GGTGGGACAAACACAGACATACAAACACATACACACATACATATATATATATACATATATACGACAGGCTTCTTTCAGTTTCCGTCTACCAAATCCACTCACAAGGCATTGGTCGGCCCGAGGCTATAGTAGAAGGCACTTGCCCAAGATGCCACGCAGTGGGACTGAACCCGGGACCATGTGGTTTGTAAGCAAGCTACTTACCACACAGCCACTCCTACGACGGGCTTCTTTCAGTTTCCGTCTACCAAATCCACTCACAAGGCTTTGGTCGGCCCGAGGCTATAGTAGCAGACACTCACCCAAGGTGCAACCCAGTGGGTCTGAACTCGGAACCATGTGGTTGCTAAGCAAGCTACTTATATAAATAAATATATATATATATATATGTGTGTGTGTGTGTGTGTGTGTGTGTGTGTGTGTGTGTGTGTGCATTTGTGTGTGTGTGTGTGT
>NC_068981.1:196104678-196107094 GCF_001194135.2 Octopus bimaculoides | reverse complement strand
ATTTGTGTGTGTGTGTGTGTGTTTGTGTGTGTGTGTGTGTGTGTGTGTGTGTATGTGTGTGTGTGCGTATCTATTCTATATAAAATCGATAGAATATCCTTAGCTATATGATAATTTATCATATAACTGTAGAAGGCAGAGTAAACAGTAAGAATAGCCTTCGTGGAACTCAGTGATGGTGTCTCGTATTGCGTCGGAAGTGTTTTGCTCAAGAACACAATGCACTGACCGGTTAGGAAATCGAAACCGTGACCGCTCGTGAGTACTACGGCCAAATCAGTAGGCCACGAATCTTCAGTTCGGAAGTTGATGATAAGATGTAAATGAAAATGATGCAGTTTTGGGTAATAGATCCATCATGAGTCGGAGTTTGACTCATGACCCCGACCAATGTTCAAGTGGTGCGCGTGAGAAATAACAGCACATTCGTTCATTATACAATGCTGCCTCTTGCAGTTCATTTTGCTTTACGGTAGCTGGTTTTGTTTCTACTGGTTTGTAGGTCTTCCAAGACACGCAAGACTGAAATGATTGATAATCAGTTTGGTGAAGACATTATTGAGGTGATAAAAGAAAATGAAGTGAATGTTTCGAGTTGTACTGGAATCGAGATCGCCTAATTGGTTAAGGCGGGTGTTCTAGTGGTTAGAATGTTCAGCCTACTTAGAATGTTCATATGGCAACGAGCTGGCAGAAACATTAGCACGCCGGGCGAAATGTTTAGCGGAATTTTGTCTGCCGTTATATTCTGAGTTCAAATTCCGCCGAGGTCGACTTTGTCTTTTATCCTTTCGGGGTCGATAAATGAAGTACCAGTTACGCACTGGGGCCGATGTAATCGACTTAATCCCTTTGTCTGTCCTTGTTTGTCCCCTCTATGTTTAGCCCCTTGTGGGCAATAAAGAATAAGAATGTTCAGCCCACAATCGTAACGTCGTGGCTTCAAATATTGGATCAGGCAGTGATTCCAGTCTTTTCAGCCGAAAATGAGCCCCAGCTGAGCAACAGGGAAGCTCTCTTTTCCCCAAGTTTCACATCTTTGATGCAACATCTGTGTTGGAGAAGCTTAGTGTTATAGGAAATATGAACATCAGGAGAAGTTTTAGACATATGATATTTCTTTACTAAAGGAACAAAGCTATGATATTAAACCTGTAGTAATATTACATGAGGCCCGGATTATAACAATGAAACAGTATCAGTAGAAAAGAAAAAAAAACTTCAGTAACTAGAGGGTGAGTCAAAAATCGCACGGCCATTTAGCATATAAATGTATATTAAATGGTAGCTTGATTTTTAGGCCCGCCCTGTACGTTGCTCAAATTTACAAATATGAAACGAAAATACAGGAAAGCTAACCAATTTCAGAAAATGAAATATAAACTAATTTTGGCGCCACCCAATGAACAATAAGAAATCTTATCAAATTAACAACAAAAACACAAAACATGATCGCGGTATTTTTCTGCGTGGTCACTGGAGCTGCTAGAAGTAGCAGTTAAGACGAGATGATAAAGGATAACTTGTGTGGGAAAGTAAGAAATTATAACATCAACGAATAGCTAAATTGAGAAGAATACATCGACGAAGTTGTACTCGAGGATTCGAATTGTGAAAATCAAAGACTATAGAGAATGAACCATCTGTACGGTTGGGCAGTAGTACTGTTATATATATATATATATATATATATATATATATATATATTTTTAAAAATTAATTTCCGAATCGGACCGATTTCTGAATTAATCCACAAGGTATTTTAATATGCAGGCCACTGATAAGATTTTTTTTATATTAGAAGTAAATTTATTAGCATTCACTTCGGAATAAGTAATCACTTTACGTGAGTTTTCCAGACCTTCTACACGTACTGAGGCTTGCTACATAATTTCTGCTTAGATATATTTGGGGTACTTAAATTTACACATGACATTGCATCTGGTTTTTCCGTGGGTATATGTAAATGTTCCATTTATTTCTAATCCTGCTTCTCCTTGTGGAGTAATCCAGAAATCGGTCCGATTCGGGAATAACGAATTAAAAAAAAAAATTCTGCTTGCTTTCTTTCCTCGTTTCAACACGCTGTGTGTTTATAGTGAAAAATATTGTATGTGGTTAGACGGTCTAAGCATATTGTCATAGAAAAATGTTTTCTTTTGTCCTGATTTATAATTGTTTATATTTTCACTTTGAAAGGTATTTTAATATGCTGGCCACTGATAAAAGAATTTTATCAGGTGCAGGAGTGGCTGTGACGTAAGTAGCTTGCTTACGAACCACATGGTTCCGGGTTGAGTCCCACTGCGTGGCACCATGGGCAAGTGTCTTCTACCATAGCCTCGGGCCGACCAAAGCCTTGTGAGTGAATTTGGTAGACGGAAACTGAAAGAAGCCCGTCGTATATATGTATGTA
>NC_068981.1:196103249-196103874 GCF_001194135.2 Octopus bimaculoides | reverse complement strand
ATATATATATATATATAGTGTGTGTGTATATGTGTGCGTGTGTGTGCTTGTATTTTACTTTGCATCTTTTTTAAGTTTTGGAGTGCATCTGTGTCGGGGTATCGCTTCCTATGATTGGACTCAGTCCGAAGAAGTCCATTTTTGCTTGAGTCCAGCAATTACTCTATCAATCATATTTTATCGATCGGCTAAGTTATGATGTTTACGCAACATCGTTTTTGTTTTGATCGGCGACACTGTGTCAAAGATACAAAACATAAAAACACAAATAAGTTAAACACAGACACGCACACATACACACACACTCCTTTAATTACAGACGCAAGTATATATATAGAAACACACACACACCTATATACACACAGACGTACATGCACACAAACATACACACGCACACATTCATAAATGCAGACATATATAAACAAATATGCTAATATACATACAAAGATATAAAAAACATGGTCAGACACATACATATGCAGGCACAAACATACATATATATATGTATGTATACACACATACATACATATACAAACACACAAAATCATACACAAGCACACATCCAAGCACACACATAGATAAATATATATATATATATATATATATATATATATATATATATATA
>NC_068981.1:196101935-196102944 GCF_001194135.2 Octopus bimaculoides | reverse complement strand
TGTGTGTGTGTGTGTGTGTGTGCATTTGTATATAATGATAATAAAAACAATAACGGACTCTCCTGTCGTTAGACGGCGTATGAGGGTTCGCGAATTTCTTATCGAACAACCACACATGATTTGTTTATAGTGATCAAATGTTTTGTGTAGACATAAGCTCACTCCCTCCCTCCAGATCGACGACATTACCTGTACAGGTGCAACATGTCAGGTGTCGAAATGATCACAGAGCAACATGAAATGAAGTGCTTTGCTCAAGAACACAACGCAAAGCTCGGTCTGGGAATCGAACCCACGGTCTCATAGTCGTGAGTGCAACACCATAACCACTAAGCTATGCGCCTTCATACACACATACATATACATATATACACAATATACATATATTTCGTTGTTGTATCTGGTTTGAAAGACTCTCTATGAGAACTCCTGTGTTGAAGCAAATTATGCGGCATCTGGGGAGTGTGATATTGTCTTAATGGCTTATTATCTAACACACGCACTGGTTCGATTACCACTCTTTTATTATTTATATTATTTCTTCCAAAATTTTCGTAGCTTTTGCAATCTTGTCAATGAACGCTGCCTCTGTCCGTTATTGTAGCTGCTTTCTTTTTCGTCTGTTCGTGCGTATGTGTTTGCGTCAGCGTGCATATATATAGCTGTTTTACAAACAGCTTGCACATGCAAGTACTGCTAGTCGAAACCTCCGCATACCGGAAGCCAGCAGGTGTGTGTGTGTGTGTATGTGTGTGTATATATAAATATGCTAGAAAAAATAAGGTACTCAGAGATCTGGATGGTTGTACATTTACAGATTTTTATTAATATGTCACATGCTTTTAAAAATCATAAATACCGCTTGCATCTACTCTCGTAGATTCTTCAGATTTGAAATCTGAAGAATCTACTAGAGTAGATGCAAGGGCTAATACAACCATCCAGATCTCTGAGTACCTTATTTTTTCTAATATATAATACCTGTACATCACCTCCAAACCTTCTAATA
>NC_068981.1:196098165-196101761 GCF_001194135.2 Octopus bimaculoides | reverse complement strand
TATATATATATATATATATATGCCTACATAACAGCCTACTAGCAAATGTACTTATATATGTACATTCTGTGGGCATTGGGGCATCACTACTTTTTACGTGTATTTCCTATTTAGTACGGAGTACGTTTCATTTATTAGGACGCACTCCTGCATTTTTCTGAGTGATTGGTCTTTCGGGTGCTTGGATAAATTGCGTATGTCAAGTCGGCCCAGTATGCCTCTATATTGGTAGAATATGGAAGGCTGTTGTTTGCCATTATATTGCTTCAAGTGTTTATTTAATCTCTCCGCAATACTTCTAGATGTTTCTCCAAGTTATGCTGTGGCCTTGTCTTTACAAGCATCCACTATGTACTTTATGCGTAGACTATATTTATAGTTCTACATTTAATGCTAGGGTTAATATTTCCCAAGGAATGCTCTGAAGGAGTCCAAACTCAACATTAAGATCGTTGAAAAGCCAGGGAGCTCCATCTGATCGCAGTCATGTCGGACGTACCTCTTCGAAAATACCAATTGCGCTAACGAAAACTACGTGGAACACACACAAATACGCATAGATGTACACACAAGTACACACACATACATACATACAAACACACAAACACATGAATATACAGAATACATACATATGTGCATACATAAGCACAATGGCACGCTGACGCACACACATGCGCATAAACAAACAAAAAAAAGAACGCAGCTCCAATAACGGACAAAGTTAGCAACCGTTGACAAGATTGCAAATGCAACGAAGATTTTGGAAGAAAAAATACAAATAATAAATGAATGGAATTTGAACCGGTGAGTGTGTTAGATAATAAGCCATTAAGACAATATGACGCGATCCAACTGGTACTTATTTTATCAACCCTGAAAGGATGAACGGCAAAAATCGACCTCAGCAGAATTTAGACTCAACGCTTAAAGATTTTGCCCAGGGCTGTAACGATTTCGGTAACTCATGGTCTTACATCGCTAATATTGCCCAACTGGTTTCCTTTGCAGGAATTTCCAATAATTTCAAGAGATAGTTTAGTTTACAACATTAGCAACAATATGAAGGAAAATGCAGAAATATTATTATTATTAATATTATTATTGTTGTTGTTGTTATTATTATTATTATTATTATTATTATTATTATTATTATTATTATTATTATTATTTTTGTTGTTGTTGTTGTTGTTGTTGTTGCATTGTTAAAAACAAAGTAATAATTCGTTTTTCTGATATAATCTATGGTAAGTGGAGCTGTTTGAAGATCAACAGTATAACAGCGTCAGATAATCTCGCTAGGATCAGTATACAATCAGATAATCTATCGGAGTTGGAATCGGTTTTAGTTACCATTCCAAGGTTAGCACTGACCTCCTTATACTTGTAGATCCCTCTTCATTAAATAATATTCCGAATCCTAACAGTATTTTGTTTTTTTGTGGGTCTTTTGGTTTTATTTTTGCAGTTTATTTCATATTCTTTTACTCACACCGCTTTCAGTTCCTTCGTTTTTTCCCTCATTTTGCTCCTCGCTCTCATTTTTGCCATTTCCTCCACCCTTTTTATTTCTCTCCCTCTGTCTGTCTGTCTGTCTGTCTGTCTATCTATCTTTCCACTTCTATCCCCCACCCACCACCTCGCTCTCTCATTATCTAGGTGGCAAGGTGGCAGAGTCATCAGAGCTTCGAACTAAATACCTCCTCGTATTTACTGCTCACCAGCATTAACTCCGCCACATCACTATACCCCTCCCCCCACACTGTATCCGTTATCACAATGTTACACTTCTCTCTCTCTCTCTCTAAGCGTAGTTTGGTTGAATGGTTTAAGGTGTTCACTACACAACCACGTGGTTCTGCGTTCAATCCCACAGCATGGCACCTAGGGCAAATGCCATAATCTCCAGTCAACCCAAACCTCACGAAGAATGAAACTGGGTAGACGGACGCGAAGTCTTGATTGTACCCGGAATTTGAAAAGAACAGCTTCACCACACATTGTGTTATGGGGCATGTAATTCAGATGACTGAACAAGTGAATACTCACGTTGAAAGACGGAAATCCAACCTAACCTGTCTCCACCGCCCTAAATATCCCCACCCTAAGTATCCCCACCCTAAATATCCCCTACCCTTATAAACATCACTACACCGCTACAGTTACCATTGAACAGGGAAAGCTTCTCGCTTCCCCAGTTCAAATTCTGACACCATTAGCATCAACTTTCATCTTTTGGGGCTTTGATAGAGTGAAATTGTAGCTAAGAGCGAGTAACTGGTAAATGAGGCGCCTTGTGGTATTTGTTTCGGTTCTCTGCTTTCTGAGTTCAAATCCCGTCGCAGTCGCCTATATGGGTGGCTAATGTAATCCATCACCCGGTTTAACATCTTCACCTGACACTTTACAAAACAAAATGTCCTCCTCGCTTTCTTGGCACATTGCCAAAAGAACCCGGAAGCAATTGACTCGTTCCTGCTTCTAAAAAGGTCTGAGCGTCCAGAGATTCCATCGTGGAGGCAATTTCCGCATGTACAAATAGTTGTGAATGATTTTTCCCATGGATCCTACACTTATTTTCACTTCTTGGGCTAGTTGCCAAATAGTTATGCAGCGATCCTCCGAAATGGCGGCTTCCAATTTATGGATGGTGTCATCATTCCGCCATTGATGTAAAATCACTACTAGACCTCGGCACTCGACAACAGATCATTAAATTTCCACCCGATTCTCAATCGATTGAGACAGGGAATAATCCGTGACTTGTCCCGAGAGGCAAGAAATACCAATACTGGGAAATGCATATTCGTTCTTTCGGGAAATCCAGACAGTGTCCTCACGGATATTGCTTCTTCCCATTAATAACAGATGTATGTTTGTGCATGTGTGCATATGTGTGTGTGAGATAGATAGACAGACAGACAGACAGACAGATAGGTAGATAGATAGATGCACGGACACATTTATTTCTTTATTGCCCATAGGGGGCTAAACATAGAGGGGACAAACAAGGAGAGACAAAGGGTTTGAGTCGATTACATCGACTCCAATGCGTAACTGGTACTTATTTAATCGACCCCCGAAGGGATGAAAGGCAAAGTCGACGTCGGAGGAGTTTGAACACAGAACGTAAAGACACGAAATACCTATTTCGTTATTGCCCACAAGGGGCTAAACATAGAGGGAACAAACAAGAACAGACGAACGGATTAAGTCGATTACATCGACCCCAGTGCGTAACTGGTACTTAATTTATTGACCCCGAAAGGATGAAAGGCAAAGTCGACCTCGGCGGAATTTGAACTCAGAACGTAACGGCAGATGAAATACCGCTAAGCATTTCGCCCGGCGTGCTAACCATTCTGCCAACTCGTCGTCTTTTAGATAGACAGACATATTGATAGATTGATAGATATATAGAAAGATAGATAAATATATATAGAGAGAGATAGAGAGATACATAGAGAAATTGATAGACAGATGCATAGATAGATATAGATAAATAGATAGAGAGAGAGGGGGAGAGAAAGAGAGAGAGAGAGAGAGAGAGAGAGAGAGAGAGAGAAAGAGAGAAAGAGAGTAGAGTCTCTAGTTAACAG
>NC_068981.1:196096460-196097318 GCF_001194135.2 Octopus bimaculoides | reverse complement strand
CACCACCACCACCACCACAATCACCACCTGTGACTACTGTGACCACCACCACTGCCACCGGCACCCACTGTAACATCAATGGCAAACAGTCACACAAACTTCTCAAGTACGAAATATTTGTACGGCAGAAGTCTTTCACTGCGTAACGCGTGGCAGAGAAGAGAGCAAAGAAAAAACACAAAACATTGAATATTACTGATTCGACTGGCTGAAAGCCTTCTCTGTCCGTCTGTAAAAGCTGTCTGTCTCTTTCTCTCTAACACGCTACTAAGCTAATAGAATAGGAGAGAAGGAAAACGGGGAAGGAAGAAGGAAGGAGGGGAAAGATAAGGGGAAGTAAAGAGCGAAGGAGGATAGGTAAGAAAGAAAGATGGAAAATGGAGAAAGTGGAAAACAGAGAGAAAATAGATGAAGGAAATGAAAAGAGAATGAAAGAGAAAAACGGAGAAGAGGAAAGAGTGTGAAGATTGAAGGAAAAGTAAGAAGTAAAATAATAAGAGAAAAACTAAAAAAAAAAAACAGATGTAGGAATGAAAAAGGAGGAGAGAAAGACCGAAAGAGAAGAAGGAGGAATGAAACGGGTTGGAGGAGGAGGAGAAGGAGGAGAGACGGGCGGATAGGAATATGTCGGTAATAATGATGAGAACTAGTACAATTACTGATCAGATGGCGCTGCGATCGATGGCTTAATGAGCAAATAGCGTGTGTTTCGGCCGGACGTCACTGGGTCTAAACAGTCTGACTGTCTCCACTGGTTGGTTACGTTAGTTTAATGTCTAGCACTGACACACACACACGCGCACACACACATGCACACACACACACACAGACACACACACACACACACACACACACACA
>NC_068981.1:196094797-196095181 GCF_001194135.2 Octopus bimaculoides | reverse complement strand
TATATATATGTATATGTATATATGTGTATATATATGTATATGCATAAATATATATATATATATATATATATATATGTTTATTTTGACATCGAATGGTAAAGAATTAAATAAATGGAATATAGATCCGTCGTGTTGTGAGTCTCAACATTTTTAAACATACAAATTTGAAACCTTGGAAATATAAACAATGAGAACGACCCTTAAGGAATCTAATCAATGATCCTTTGGGGTGTGGTCTTATGCTATATTGGTAACGATTACGAAATTTACTGGAATATATATATATATAGATAGATAGATAGATAGATAATATATATATATATATATGTATGTATATATGCATATATATATATATATATATATATATATATATATATATATATA
>NC_068981.1:196094129-196094728 GCF_001194135.2 Octopus bimaculoides | reverse complement strand
ATATATATATATATATATATATATATATATATATATATATATATATACATATACATATATATATATATGATTTATATTATATATAAATCCTTGCTATTCTGTTAAACTGTCGTATGTCCAAATTTGACCAAATGCATCTTTTTCGATATTTAGTTTTGCTTGTAATAGCCGGTTCTTTTGATCAAACTATCGTATCACCATCTTCTTCAGATGCCCAGATATTGTCAACGGCTTTGCTATGGAATGGTGAAACTGTTTTTTTGTTTCCTGAAAAAGTAACGTTTTGGACTTACGACACTTTCGCATAATAGCAACGATATAGATAGATAAATAGATACATACATACATACGTACACACACACACACACACACATATATATATATAAACCACATCGCTGTATTTATTTGCACACGCACACACACACACACACACAGATATATATGGTGAGAGAAAGAAAGAAAAAGTGGTATGTAAGGTGAATGAAGGGAGGGGGAGAGAAAGAGAGTAAATTGAAGAGAGTGAATAGAGGACAGGAGGAGGGAGATGGTGAGTGCCCCCCCCCCTCGGCGGAGTAGTCGAACCCCATCAGATAATCGCC
>NC_068981.1:196086696-196092060 GCF_001194135.2 Octopus bimaculoides | reverse complement strand
GTTTTCCAACGGCTTTTCTTTTTTTCGGAAGCGTCTCAAAAAAAGAAAAGCCGTTGGAAAACAGATTATAGCAGCGACTCAATCTAAGAATATCTGAAGAAGGAATTGTATTCCGAAATATCATCGGACTATAGATAACTAAATTACAACAGGTATATAGTCCATCTTTTTGTATTATAGTGCGTTGTTGTACCATTCAAAACTGTTTATAACATATACAGCGTTTCAAGTTCACTTGGGCTTTCAAAACGTCATTACATAAGAACCCCCGACCTGTTCCACATCGTAGCAACCAAACACTGGAACTGTGCAATGTTCTCTGCGGATAAGTATAGATCCTGTGTAGGGTTTGAACCGAAATCTGAGTAACGTGTGCGATGCATTACAAACGATTCGGTGTAGAAATGTGTGTAATAGCAGCGATTTAACACATATTTAGTAGAACCAGATGGCTAAAACTGCTAAACAAAATATAATTACTGAAAGAAAAAAAGAAGATTGTTCCATTATGTCTGTTGCCCCCTCCCCTAGACTGCTGTTCCTTTATACGTCTCCTGTGGTATATAAAATCCTGGCAGCCAGGGTATGATAACGTTGACTCCACCCAAACCGTACTGGGAACGGAAATACAAGAAATGCCGATGGAAAGTCTTAAATATATTTCTAAATATCTATTTTTAATGATCATTTCTTATAGAAATAATGATTTCTGTTATTATAGAATGTAATAATCATTATTTAATAATGATAGCCGGTTGGTTGGTTGGATGGTTGAATTTCTCCAATCCCGTTTTACATCGTATAGAGTGAGGTTGAAAGAGAGAGAGAGAGAGAGAGAGAAAGAGAGAGAGAGAGAGAGAGAGAGAGAGAGAGAGAGAGAAAGAGAGATAGATAGATAGATAGATAGAGATAGATAGAGAGAGAGAGAGAGAGAGACAGACAGAGAAAGAGTAAAAAAGAAATAAAGTGTGTTAATATAAGAGGTACAGAGTGAGTGCACATACTAGGCTTGTTGGTAGACAATGAGTAAAGAAACGCTACTATGAAGTGATTCTACATAGCTCAAAAACTTGGAAACCCGAGCAAGGGCCCCACGGTCGAATGCACTTTAAAGTCATGCACAAGACGTATCAACAACACCAACTGCAACAGCAGCAGCAGGAAAATCAACACCAACACCTCCACTACCACGACCAATAGTACACGCTCCGCACCACCACCACCACCACCACCACCGCCACCGACAACAACATCGTCACTAACAACAACAAAAGCAGAAAAACAACGATTACAATATTTTCTTTTGTCTGTTGTTTAAAATCCCAGAATATCATTCTTTTAATCTAGACGTAGGTGTGGCTGCGTGGTATGAAGTTTGCTACCCAACCAAATGGTTCTGGGTTCAGTCCCACTGCGTGACACTGTGGGCGAGCGTCTTTTACCAAGTGTCTCGGACCTATCAAAGCCCTGTGAGTGGATTTGTTAGACGAAAACTGAAAGAAGCCCGTCAACTGTGTGCGTGTGTGTTTAGAGAACACTCTATCTACCTATCTATCTATCTATCTATCTATCTGTGTGTGCTCGTGTGTCTGTGTTTATTCCCCACTACCACTTGACAACCGCTGTTGGTGTTTTTATGTCCCTGTAACTTGGTGGTTCGGCAAATTGTACCGAAAGAATAAAGTATGTTGTAAAAATAAAAGTTAGTAGTGAGGTCCATTTGTCCGACTACAAATATTTCAAGGCGGTGCCTGGAACAAGTAAAAGACAACTGTCCATTATATTATTAATAGACGAATTATTCTAATGAGGTTTTTACCTCCGCCCCTCCCCCACCACTATCACTCTCTAGCATAATCATAGAATGGCTGAAAAGAAGACCTGGTGGTTGTAGTTGTACAGTGGTAGGGCAGACTGCATTCAGCAGGCGTTGCAGCCGTGGCGATCCCGTCACGCTGAACTCAACCACATTATCAAACATATCTTTGTCGTTTATTTCTGTGATCAGTGAGAGACTTGGCTGCTAATTCTTGCGTGTCGAGTAAACGACACAGACGCTCCCTTGTTGGCTGTCATTAAACAGACAATAGGTTATGACAATGTCAATTTCCTATTGTTCTCTAAACATAACATTGCATAATTAGGTAAACACACAAAATCCCCCCCTCTCCTCACACGCACACATATATTCACATTTTTATGTACGTATGTTTGTACGTATGTATATATGTATATATACGACTATGAAGATGCATGCTTATAAATATATACATATGTATATACATGTGTGCCTGTGTGTGTATGCGTGACATATATATATATATATATATATATATATATATATATGTATGTATGTATATGCGCAGACGCCGCCTCTTATATTGTATTCACCAAACGCCCTCTCCTCTATCAGTTCATGTATATTTTATAACCCATTATCTGTCGTATTTCTTTGACTTTTTAATTAAGGACTGCAATAATGATAATATAAACATTTCCAAGTCTCTTAACTTCAAGATAAACTTAATGGAATTAAGAGTATTATTAGATTAAACACACACACATTATGTATGTATGTATGTATGTATGTATGTATGTATGTATGTATGTGTGTGTGTATGTATGAATTAAATAGGAATACAAGTACTATTAGGCGAAAGAGAACGCATTGCTTGATTAAAGATTACAATATATAGATATATATTTATTTATTTATTAGCTGGTTATTATTTACAGATATTACTACTCAGAGTTTCGACATAAAATGTTTCTTCGGGTGTAATTATTATTAATTAACCCTATTTTGCTAACTTTAATGGGAGAAAATGTAGGCAGACATGGTATACTTGTATGTCAGTGTGTTTATTTGAAGTGTTATAGTCTATACCACTTGTTCTCAACCGGGGTTCATATGAATTCTGGGGGTGCATATAAGATTTTGGCGGGCTCTACTAAACCAAAATAGTAGATTGGTGATCCATGGAAGTATTTTTAAGGGTCATGACAAAATTTTACTTTGTATTTATTTATTGCAATGAAACAGGTTTCTGTCTCTAATGTTTTACATAGTTTAACGTATTTTTGGCCACGGGACAATGTTCTCACAGGGAGCGTTACTGCAAACCCACACAAACGAATGGGTGAAAAACGAAAATGTGATTTTGAAAAACATTTCTATAGAACTAGTTTTTAAACATCAAATGGTTATCTGGGTCCACCAGAACAAGATAGTAATCAGAAGGTTTCATTGGTAAAATTTGGTTGCGAATATATTTGTAATTGAAGAGGGTCTACGGAGTAAAATAGAACCATAATAATTAAGGAAAATTTAATTGATAATTATACTCTAAATGACTCTGTTTTCTCTCTATAGAAACATAGCCACATTTTTAGTGGTTCCAAGCTGTCCGTAAAGTCCTCGTTGAAAGCATATGCAATATGGGAGGTCAATTTGGAAAGCAATGCCTGTCAGGAAACAAATAAAAGAAGGAATGTGCGTTTTCCAACAAATACTCAGTTTTCTTACAGAAATAAATGAACTGCTCGAAACCGCACCGACAGCGAAATAAACAGGTGTTTAGTTTGTAATATCTGTGGACCTGTCTATTAATCAAGTGCTGGGGGCCCATCTGTCGCCAGCGGAGCCACAAGTGTAAAGAATAAATTTGTCTGAATGCACAATGTTCTTAACAGTCAGTGATGGCCCTCCTCGGTCACTAGCGGACAGCCATCAGCCTTCACTCTTTCTCCTTCTTTTCTCTCTCTTTCTCCTTCTTTTCTCTCTCTTTCTCCTTCTTTTCTCTCTCTTTCTCCTTCTTTTCTCTCTCTTTCTCTCGTCCTCTTACTTCTATTCCTAGCCTTTCTCCTTCCTTCGCTTTTTTGCCCCCTTCATCCATTCCCTTGTTTTATCTCTGTCGCTCTCTCCCTCTCTCTCCCTCTCTCTCCCTCTCTCTCCCTCTCTCTTGCTCACTTTCTCCTGTGCCTGCTGCTGACACGTGACCAGTGGCCAGCTTTCCTTTCTTTCTCTCCCTTTTTTCACACCGGTTGTGTTGCTGACAGGTCCTGGATTCTCTCTGTCCCACTGACTTGCTATTTCTTTTCCAACAAGCCTTATCTACCCTTCCAAGCGTTACCCACCATTCTTGTCTTTTTAGCCCTGAGGCTAATATTTTCCTCATTTCTTATTTATTTCGTTTTTATCCATCGTCTTAAATTACATTTATTCACTTTAGTATGTCCACTCTGTTTGCTCTTGGCCCTATATTCCCTGCAACATTCGCGGGCACCCACTCGCCAGTATGAGAAGTAATACCATCCGGTTGATACCTGATGAAAAATTAGGGACCTTCTGCATCTGTTTCCCGTCCGGTTGTGCATTCAGTATGCATTCGTACGTTTTTTTATTGTGTCATTGTTTATTTACTATACATTTTTTTTTCATTTAAGTAACGGAACGCGACGCACCCCGGCTTTCATTAACAGTAAGTTTTACACCCCACCGCACATATACATTGGTTAACTCAACTGTAGAAATGAGTTGTTGCGACATCACTGGTGCCAAGCTGTATCGGCCCCTTTGCCTTTCCCTTGGATAACATCAGTGGTGTGGAGAGGGGAGGCTGGTATGCATGGGTGACTGCTGGTCTTCCATAAACAGCCTTGCTCGGACTTGTGCCTCATCAGAGAGTAACTTTCTAGGTGCAATCCCATGGACAGTCACGATTGAAGGGGGTCTCCTCATACACTGGTGCAGGTGTGACTTTCCAACCATATGGTAGAAAGCAAAATGTGTGTCGTTCAATGGGGGCGAACCTGGAATCTCGTAGTTGTGAAAGGATCTTCTGAAACATTCAACCATGAACAATCCAGTAAAATTTATCTTCGAAACAACAACAGCAACAACAAAACCGGTAGCGATGACGTATGAGAAATGCCAATGATATTTTCTGATGGAGAAACAATGGTTAGAAACATCGAGAAGTACATCTATGACGTGTAGATTATGCAAAGACGTGTAAGAATATATATATAATATATATATAAGATAAACTTACTTGGAAATAGATGCGTGGCGTTCAATCAAATAATAATATAAATAATATATATATATATATATATATATGCATATATGGGTACAGGACGTCACCAACAGTAAACAATAGGAAATACGAAAACAAATGAGTTCAATATGCAAACAACGAGAGAAACAAATGGAAAACAAGATAAGTAACATAAAGAATGACCCTTCATCAGTTGTTGGTTTATCCTTGGTGACGTCCTGTATCCATATTTGCATATGTGCATATATATAGACACACACACACACACACATATATATATTTATAGACACATATATAGACACAC
>NC_068981.1:196085597-196085845 GCF_001194135.2 Octopus bimaculoides | reverse complement strand
AACTACTACTACTACTACTACTACTACTACTACTACTACTACTACTACTACTACTACTACTAATAATAATAATAATAGTAATAATAATAATCCTTTCTACTATAGACACAAGGCCTGAAATTTTGGGGAAAGGGTGCCAGTCGATTTGATCGACCCCGGTACGCAACTGGTACTTAATTTATCGACTCCGAAAGGGTGAAAGGCAAAGTCAATCTCGGCGGAAATAATAATAATAATAATAATAATAA
>NC_068981.1:196083639-196085512 GCF_001194135.2 Octopus bimaculoides | reverse complement strand
TAATAATAATAATAATAATAATAATAATAATAATAATAATAATAATAATAATAATAATAATAATAATGATGATGATGATAATAATTTCATTTATTTGCCACCAGGGCGAAGGATGGGCTTTTTACATATAATGAAATGATAGAATAAATAAATAACAATAACAATAAAAGGAATAAGTATAAACGGTTTACAGTGGAAAAAGAGGGAGATATAGATAGTGTACAAAGGTTAACAAAAACAAAAAAAGGAGGGGGTGATAGGGATGTAATCATCTTGATACAGGATCACCTCTAGGGATAATCAAAGAACCCCACTGTCCAAGATCTCCCTGAACTCTAAGAACGAGTGCCTTCTCCAATCCCTTCTCTCCGACTCATAGGTCTACGCTTAGAGAGGTACCATCCACTCTTGCCATTTTCACAACTTTCACTCACCTTTCAATAAACTCACTCGAAAACAGCACTCTCTCTCTCCACCCTCAATTTTGTTTTCAAGTGTAAACTTGAAGAAGTCCGTGAGACTTATACCAAAAGAGGTATCTGTTGTCATGCGTTTCAGCCTCGTCCACCAGACAACTTTGTTCGCCACAGTCACCAGGCAAGGAAATCTGTCTAGCCTGTCCGATTAAAGGAGAGCGGCGGGGCACTCATCACTATAGACTCGGCCGACAGACGGATCCGTCCCACTCGTGACAACAGCTGTTCGACATAACCCTACAAGTCAGCAATGCCCGAACACGGAACGAGTGCGTGCAGAACGGTTTCATCCCTCTGGACGCACCTCGGACAAGCCCACCCGACAGCACATCTGTGCCTATAGAGGGCATTTGGAAATTAGCCATGGTAGTTCCCGACCGGAAATACCTCCGGAACAGACTGGCCAGTTCGTTTTCTTCGGCGTCCAGAGTCTTCTCGAGAACGTCGTTACACTTCTCCGCCACTAATCTTCTATAAATTTCTAAAGTGGAACGTTCTCCGATCCCATTGTCCGACAAGTAGAGCGCTGAGAGCGCCTGACGATATTTTAGGTGCCTGGCGCCAAGTCTTGGTCTTTCCTTCACCCAGGACTGCTGGTCTGTCAAAGAGACGAGTTGCGGAAAGGAGTGTCTCCCAAACGGAGCCCACACACGCACATTGTTCAGAAACCGTTGTAGGTGGCACAATCTAAGAGCGTGCCTGTGCATTTGAAGCCGCAGCGTACCTAATCCGTCACTCAGAGAATGCTGGCAACAGACTGACCATCTGACCATTGGAACGCGCCCCTTCCACAAGAAATTAAATAAGAGACGCTCGAACCTGGTCAAGCAGTAACCGGGACAAGGTATGACGGTCAGTCGATAAATTATCGCAGAGGCGATGTAGGCATTCACCATCGAGCATTCAGGGACAACTTCCCATCAATCCCATTTCTGGGTAAGACTGGCCCTCCTGTTCATCATCTCGTCCCAGTTCCTATTCACCTGGAGGTGGAGACCAGACTAGATCTTGAGCAGTTTAACTGGTCCGTCGATCCAGTGTCGAACAACGTTGTCCGGTTGCATCGACCTGTCTCTCCATGAACTCAACCGCAAATCCGCAGATTTTAGCGTTGATTTTAGCCCTTGCAACCGACTCATATTCCTTTAGGACTGCGCTGACCGTCTCCACTTCGGAGGCGTCCAACACCATAACGGTGACATCATCCGTGTATGCTAGCACTGCCCTTCAATGTCAAAGTTCGAAAAAGATGTCCCTTAACACACGTCCATATGCACGCGCACACACACACGAATACACAAAACAAACGTCACTCCACACAACGCATACACTAGGTTAGTTGTACACATACACACACATAGGTCCACATAATTTTCAGCTCACCCACACATACATAC
>NC_068981.1:196081653-196083490 GCF_001194135.2 Octopus bimaculoides | reverse complement strand
CACATACACACACATAGGTCCACATAATTTTCAGCTCACCCACACATACATACTCACACATTCGCTCCCATTCACACATACACAATTACACGCACCATTCTCACAAGCACAGGCTCACTTGCGCACTTTAGTTCGTTTGGATTCACCGTTACCATTATTATTATTATTATTATTATTATTATTATTATTATTATTATTATTATTATTATTAATATTATCTCCTTTCATTTAGCCTCATTTCCCCGGTCATTTCGTCATGTTGGACCGTTGAACTCAGCACATTATTTTCTCTCCGTTTTCTTTTTTTCAGTCTCTTTCCGTTTTTTCCCCTCATAATACTTTCTACCGAAGAGCGTAGGTTCGAAACGTAAAAGACTTTTCCATTCTTGGAGTGTTAAACTAATACACATTCTTGTGTTCCTACAGCTATCTTTGTCTTTTATTTTCTATAAATTTGAACTATATTTGTGTGTATATATAAATATATATATATATATGCTTAGGGAGAGAGAGAGAGAGAGAGAGAGAGAGAGAGAGAGAGAGAGGAGAGATAGATAGTCAAATATACATATATATATATATATAAACACATATATATATACACACATTCACATACATACATATATATACATAAGTACACACACACACACACACACACACACACATATATATATATATATGTATACAAATATATACAAATACATATACAAGTATATGCATGTATATCTCTGTGTATATGCGTGTTTGTACGTACCAAGGCACTCAGTATACCAAAGCTACAACCGAACGAACCTTACGGCACTTTGTTCCGCATCATTGACCCCTGCCATTCAGGGCTGGTTTACTCAAACTACATTACCCACTTCCAGCGTAATCGATAAAAAGAAATATTGATAAAAACTGGGACCTCAAAGATGGACTATTAAGTAAAACCGAAAATTACCTTCCAGAATGCTGCTAGAGTATGGGCGCCTTAGCAGTGAAGTTGAAAGTATTTCAAGCATTATTGTGTTGCCTGTTACATTGTTTGTTCTATGAGGGAACAATGTTGACTACAAACGTAAAAGTGGAGTGTAGGGTGAGGTGTGAGTGGCGTACGGAGGGCACAAGAAGCATGGGAAGGGCGGGGTGCCCTGCTATCAGCTGCATCTGCCATACGACTTGCAACCGAAACATATGACAACGTTTGTATACACACTCCAAGCACGTGATCGCACATTCATACGTACATTATTACAGAAATATGTTAATGCGTATTTTTTTCTTTATGTTCAGTTATAATAAAAACAATTTTGCATCAATCTAAGGGGTTACTCTTTTACTCTTTTACTTGTTTCAGTCATTTAACTGTGGCCATGCTGGAGCTCCGCCTTTTAGTCGAGCTAATCGACCTCAGGACTTATTCGTTGTTAGCCTAGTACTTATTCTATCGGTCTTTTTAGCCGAACCGCTAAGTTACGGGGACGTAAACACACCAGCATCGGTTGTCAAGCGATGTTGTGGGGGACAAACACAGACACACAAACATATACACACACATACATATATACATATATACGACGGGCTTCTTTCAGTTTCCGTCTACCAAATCCACTCACAAGGCTTTGGTCGGCCCGAGGCTATAGTAGAAGACACTTGCTCAAGGTGCCACGCAGTGGGACTGAACCCGGAACCATGTGGTTGGCACGCAAGCTACTTACCACATAGCCACTCCTACGCCTATTCATTTCTTTAATTCTTTATTTCTTTAGAGTCATTTGACTGCGGCCATGCTGGAGCTCCGCCTTTTAGTCGAGCTAATCGACCTCAGGACTTATTCGTTGTTAGCCTAGTACTT
>NC_068981.1:196079812-196081153 GCF_001194135.2 Octopus bimaculoides | reverse complement strand
CCGATGCTGGTGTGTTTAGGTCCCCGTAACTTAGCGGTTCGGCAAAACAGACCGATAGAATAAGTACAAGGCTTACAAAGAATAAGTCGTGGGGTCGATTTGCCCGACTAAAGGCGGTGCTCCAGCATGGCCACAGTCAAATGACTGAAACAAGTAAAAGATTAAAAGAGTATATATATATATATATATACACGCATTTACGTACACACATACACGCATACATACATGCATGCATGTATGTATGTATAATGTATGTATAATGTATGTATAATGTATGTATCATGTATGTATAATGTATGTATAATGTATGTATGTATAAGTGAGGGGAGAGTTGGGTGATGCAGACACATATGACAATGTTTACATCCCATTATTTGCCAACTAATGACAATACATAGCAGCGGCGTGATGTCTATTAAATGTTTTTATTGCCGCATATGGACATGCATACATATATACATACATGTGTGTGTATATATATATGTATATATGTATGTGCGCGCGCGTGTGTGTGTGTGTGTGCATATATATGTTTATATATGTATATACATGTATATATATATGTGTGTGTGTGTGTGTGTGTGTATCTTTCCTATCATTTCTCCACGTGCGGTTAACACAACCCTACCATTTACTGACTTATATGTATATATATATGCGTATACATGTGCATACACACACACACACACACACACACACACATATATATATATATATATATATGTATATATATATATATATAAATACATAAATACAAACATATATATACATGCGTACATACATACATATATAAATACATATATATGCATATATATACACATGTTATGCACATGTCATACACATATCTTCATATACATGCCGGCTTGCATATACACATACATATACAGAACCCCCTCACACACGATTACATGTGTATATAAAATGTAATAAATACACACACACACGTATAAGTATGTATACCATATGTTTACACAGTCACGCAAATATATTCTTCAAATGGTTTGCGTGTTCCCTATGACATTGTCTATATATATTCTGTATGTTTTATACATGTACATAGATATTTATATTGTTGATATGTATATATGTGTGTGTGTTTATGTGTTACACATGTAAGAAAAATAAACAATATGCATTTAACACTCTATGTAGATATATACGAGCTGCCGACAAAGAAATGCAGTAAATACTTATCGTCGTATACGTACATATACACGTATACAAAAATGCATATATACTGAAATACATTCATATATATATATACATTCATATACATACATATATGACTGTATAAATATATATATATATATATATATATATATATATATATATATATATATA
>NC_068981.1:196075160-196077260 GCF_001194135.2 Octopus bimaculoides | reverse complement strand
ATATATATATATATATATATATATATATATATATATATATACATGTATATTTGCGTCTGTGTATGACCCCTCTCCACCGTCTGACAACCGGTGTTGGTTTGTTTAGGTTCCCGTAACTTAGCGGTTCGGTGTAAGTGACCGATAGAATAAGTACCAAGTTTTAAGAAAGTAAGTACTGGGGTCAATTCGTTCGACTAAAATTTTTGAAGGCACTGCCGCAGCCTGGCCGCACTCTAATGACTGAAACAAGTAAAAGATTAGTGTGCATGTCTATGTGTTTCTCAATCTGCTCGAAATACCAGCCAAATCTTCCTCAGATCACATCTTTAAATAATGGAAAAACGCATGAAATAAACTCATTTTTTACATGTTCGTAATAAGGTTGGATTGTCATGTCTGGAATGTCTTCGATCATAGGCCAGAGTTTACCTTGGCCTAAACAATAACATCTTATATATCTGAGACAATGCCGACGCTACTCGCACCGAATATTGGAGACCACATCGAAATCGAAGCCGATCCGTCTGACTGGAAAAGATTGACTCTGCAAAACCTTTCGATCTCTGGCTTCCAGTAAGTGCCGTGTCCCCTCTCTGTCACCTTCGTCTACACTGGTCGCTACTTCTCAGAACTACTTTGTTGTACACTACATACATACATGTGAAGGCGCGTGGCTTAGTGGTTAGGGCATTCGGCTCACAATCGTAAAGTCGTGAGTTCAATTCCCAGCGACGTGTTGTGTCCGTGAGCAAGACACTTTATTTCACGTTGCTCCAGTCCACTCAGCTGGCAAAAATGAGTAGTACCTGTATTTTAAAGGGCCAGCCTTGTCACTCTGTGTCACGCTGAATCTCTCTGAGAGTTACGAGAAGTGTACACGTGTCTGGCGAGTACTCAGCCACTTGCACGTTAATTTCACGAGCAGGCTGTTCCGTTGATCGTATCAGCTGGGACCCTCGTCGTCGTAACCGACGGAGTGCTCCTTCCTTCACATACATGCACATCCAAATGACATACCCTCAGGATTTTGTATGGGAATTGTATTCCTACCCCCATCTCACATCTCGCCCAAAACCATTTTCCAAAATCTTTTCCTAAATAACTTCAAATGCTTGAAATTTCCTATCTGTTCAACATCAAATTGAAATATGTTCAAATAGGACGTGTATTGCCAAAGTTTCGCCAGAGCAAGAGGTCGATGGAAGCCGCACTTTAAGCTCATTTATCCTGAAGGAAACAAAATTTCAAGAAATCTGTATGATTAGATTTTGTAATGGCGATAAGACAATTAATACTAATTAATACAAAGCTTTTTTTTTCAGATGTTTATTTATAAACAGCAAAACTTGACATTATAGGCTCTAGAATTATTTACTGAAGATATCTGACACAAAATCTTGTTTTGATCTTTTTACAGAACATCGTCTGTCGTGGCTTTTTATATCCACATGCGAGTGGTGTCCAGGCTGTTGCAGTGGTCACACCTGAAGGCGTTAGTCTTGTCTTGGTACTATTTTTCATTCAATTTGCTTTCGTTCACCAGCAAACCTCTACCTCTTTTCAGCCTTTGTCTAGTTCCAGGCCGTATAAGCCGAAGGCATTGAGATACTGCCCTTATGCGGAGTGGATGTATTTGGTTTCACTGTCAAAGCAGTGTGCTGAGAAGTTAAACTCTCTAGAATTCAATTTTCCCGTCTACCGTTAGCTTACTATTCTCCAAGACTCTCATTGTCAATCTAGCTCATGTTGAAGAGTCTCTACAAGGCGTATGTTTATCTCAAACTCCAGAGCCGCGGTTCTCATCTGGAGTCCATGACTCTTGGGGGTCCGTAGAAAGTTTATGGGGATCGAAACAAGCAAAATAGTAAAATGGAGACCCACAATAGTGCTTTATGGATCCATGGAAAATTTTTGGTTTAGATGTATTTACTGCAAGAAACTGCCGGGTTTCTTTGTCTAACGTTTAATATAATTCAACATGTCACTGAAATATGTTCTTCTAGAGATTTCTATTACAAACCAATACAAGTTAAGATGTGAAAAAGAACAGCGCAGTGAGAACAAGACAGTAAAAACAAACAATCTATATATATATGTATA
>NC_068981.1:196071896-196073239 GCF_001194135.2 Octopus bimaculoides | reverse complement strand
ATATATATATATATATATATATATATATATATATACATACATATACAGAGTGGGTAGAAAGTAAAGTAGACATTAGAAATTGCTTATAGAATTTTTAGTAGCACTGAAGTCATGACAAAACAGTTTTTAAACAGACAACATTAATGGGGGTTTCTTATTTCCTTAGTGTCTTATTTCTTATTTTTCAGATGGCCGGTGGTTTGACTGTTCAGGAGTGAGCTAAGATAGCAGCATGCTACGAAGTGAGGAATTCCGTTGTTTTGGTTCAGAGATGGTGCCGTGTATGGCAAGGTAAGTATGCAACACTACGTTCGGAGACAATAAAAAGTTGTCATGCAAAGCTGATGGCCACGGAGTCTGTGAATGATGCAAGAAGAAGTGGAGATCGTGGCAACAGTGCAGGAAATGTTTAATCGAAGCCCGCAAAAATCAATAGGTCAAGCAGCTCGTGGAAGTGGACTAACAAGATACACACAATACACGTACAGTGTTCCATAAAGAATTGAACTTTCGTCCGTGGAAACCCCATTACGTGCAGGAGTTAAAACCTGAAGACTGTCACCGTAGAATGGAATATAGAGAGTTAATGCTAGGTTGGCATGAAGATTGACTTGAATTGTTTGAAAACATCCTCTGGAGTGACGAGGCTGTATTCCGTGTTGGTGGTTTCATCAATCGTCACAACTGCCATTACTGGGAGTCATGTGATAAGGATCCAAACATGACGGTTGAGAGGATGCAAAAGTGACGGTGTGGTGCAGAATGACACCAACAAGAGTCGTCAGCCCATATCTCCTGCGTGACACCATGAATACGGACCGCTATCTTCAGATGCTCGAAAATTGCGTGTGGCCCACGATGTCTGGCTCGGATCACATTGGTAACTTGATATTCATGCAGGATGGTGCATCACACCATTTCGCTCTTACCATGCGTGCGTGGTTAGACTAACATTTTCCAGGACGTTGGATGGGACGTCGCGGACCTCCTGAATGGCCTCCAAGAAGTCCAGAATTCACTCTACGTGATTTTTACCTGTGGGGTCACGCAAAAGAGGAGGTGTGCAAGACAAAACCTCGCACACTGGAGGACTTGGAGATACGGATTCAGGAGGTTCTCAATGATATCTCAGACGACGTCCTTCAGAAGGTTGTTCATTTCAGCCCTGGCCATTCGAGGAAACTGACTGACACCACCGGTGCTTACGTTGAAATATAAAGATTTACTTTCATTTTCCCATGTAATAAAGAACATTTATCATTTGTTTCAATAAATTTGTAAAAGGAATATGGATTTTATTACCAATTTTTAATGCCTACTTACTTTTTACCCACCCTGTATAT
>NC_068981.1:196071266-196071734 GCF_001194135.2 Octopus bimaculoides | reverse complement strand
ATTTGAATAACAACTGCGTTTAACTCCATTTATTTATTTATCTATGATATACAAAATCATTTCACCAAAACCTGGAATTTCTACTTTTATAAGTAGGCTGGTACTTGTGCGAATTTTTGCTACCCTGGTAACTATTTATTTATTTATTTTCTCCGTGTTATTTGTAAACATTGAAAAAATACACATACAGTTATATATATACAGTTATAAATACTAGACATAGAACTCCATATTGTTGTGTTTAGTAATTGATAGCATATGAATATAACTAAAACGTACTTCCGTTTGTTGAAACTGTTGTTTTGTGATTCAGAAGAGTTAACAAGCTAAAGGTGTCTGCCTGCCGAATCATCTTCTCCCTCATTACACTGTGCGCACATCAAGCCAAAATAACATTTCTATATTACAGCCATCCTCCATCCACCCGCCTTCCTCTGCCATCTTCATACGCAAGCATATGTATATATA
>NC_068981.1:196065804-196071161 GCF_001194135.2 Octopus bimaculoides | reverse complement strand
TATATATATATATATATATATAGAGAGAGAGAGAGAGAGAGAGAGAGAGAGAAATAGATACAGATATCTACGTATGCTTGTGAGTGTTTAATGCACGTATGTATAATTGTCTACGCATGGCAAGCGCACGTGTATGTATACAGTTAACAAGCTAAATCTATACAACATGCTACGTCGTATTATTTGTAATTAGACAACGTGTCTTTATGAGGATTAAATTATGAGAGAAGTTTTTTTTGTCTGACTGGCGGTCGCAGCGCTACATCATGGCTGTCCCACTTTCATGTTGCTTCACTTAACTAACGTTGGGATTCACCTTGAGTCATGCATGCATGGACATTATAGAATCTAGTTTGAAGAATCTAATGGAACTATATCTAAGAATATATAGTAAGATTCTTGCAGAGTAAGTCTTTTTTTTTTCGATTTCACGCTACATCATAATTTTGTCTTTGTCTTTTGACGGAACAATTTGCATCGGTTTTCATGTAATCTTATTGTTGTTCTTGCTGGAGTAACCTGCTTCGCTAGAGTTGTCAATACATACATACACACATACACACACACACACGCACATATATACATACATACATACATACAAAAATGTTCTGTTGTTGATTAAAGGTAAGATCAACAGAAAAAGTATTCCATCCAATGAGAGATTAATATCATTTAATATACACAATTACGAAAAAGCTACTGATTGTTTCATGCTTTGCGTTAAGGTATATTAAATTGTCAGGTTTATATTGCATGCCATCTCTATACAACCACTCTTTTAGGCTCAATTCATAATGCTAGATGTATTTAAAAAGCAGAATGCGTTTTACTCTTCGCGGTTTTTCACATGTCTTCTCATAGATCAGCGTTCTGGTTTTAAAAATATCTAACGCTATGAAGTGAGCCTGTAAAATTGTTTTGGGGATAAATGGCATGTTATATAAATCTGCCAATTCAATGTATCTTAAAGCATGAAACTATTTGTAGTTATTTCGTAGTTGTGTGTATTAAATTATGTGTGTGCGTGCGTATGTGTGTGTTGTGTGTGTGTGTGAGCGCGCGCGAGTGTGTGTGTGTGTGTGAGCGCGCGCGAGTGTGTGAGCGCGCGCGAGTGTGTGAGCGCGCGCGAGTGTATGTGAAGTTGTAGTTAATAGGCAAGTCCTTAATTCCTTTTTCAAATAATCCTTTCATAAAAACCTTTGCCAAAGGTAGCATTGATTTGAAACGTTACAAAACCACAACAGAAAATACACGCCTACAGACCCATCTCCTACAAATTCTAAACTCAAAGAGTAGTTCCATGACATTCTGAAAGGTAGAACTCAGGTAATAGTGTCTCCAAAGAGTACTCTCTGAGTATTAGTACTCTTCATATAAGCCCTCTCAGATATGCCTTCAGCCCCACAGACAATCACTCTCACAAGATATGCAGATGGTACAAAAGTCCCACAAGTCATACAGAACCCTAAACATGCTACTTATCTGCAGCAAGAGTTGGATGCGATATAAAAGAGGGGTAACGACAATGACATGTCTGACTTCTGCCTTTTAAAAGTCATGCAGTCACTCTCCTAATTTTCCAGCGCTAACAAGGTCACGCAGTTTGCGACATTTCGTCCCATGATCAACTTTGTAGAAGGCTTTAGCAAGCTGTGTGACCTTTATATCGCTGGAAATTTATGAGAGTGGTTGAATGACTTCTGAGAGTGGCAGCTTCCTTCCAGGATCACCAGATGCGTGTCACTAACAGACAAATTTAAGTACACTGCTGACCAACTACACTGGATCAGGAAGGGTTGCTGTTCCAGAATCTCAATCAACGATTGATCTGGCCAATGACATGAATAATAATGCATCATTCCATGTGCTTATTACGAAACTAGCAACAAAAAGCAGGCGGCTGGCTGGCTGGCTGGTTGGATGCTTAAAATTTTCAGACCAGAAACTATGATTGTTCCCAAGAGGACTTTTCTTCTAAGCCTTCCTGGCTATTGCTCCAAACTATGTCTACCACATAGTGTCAAATTTATCGTGGAACTCAAAGCAATTCAACGAAATTACATCAAAGAAATCGTCTCAGTGTAGCAGATTAGCTACTGGGAAAAAATCCAAACGGTTTAGACTCCAGTCCTCGGAGCGAGGACATGAGATATATGCTGTAACACGCATCTGGTGATCCTGGAAGGAAGCTTCCACTCTCATAGAAGTTATGCAGCTGCTCTCATAAATTTCCAGCGATCTAAAGTTCACGCAGCTTGCTAAAAACCTTCTACAAAGTTGATCATGGGATGAAATGTCGCAAACTGCGTGACATTGTTAGCACGGGAAAATTAGGAGAGTGACTGCAGGACATTTTAAAATGCAGAAGTAAGACAGTTGCAGCTAATGAAGAGACGTCAATTCTCGGAGGAATCTCTCAAGGAACTGTACTGAGATCACTATTGTTTCTGCTGGAACACTCATACATGCAGTCAGCATGTATGAGAGATCCAGCAGATTAGCACGGACGAATACAGCAGTAAATTTGCTTTACACGGATCACTTTCTTTACGTATGATACACAGATATCTACTTTAATATAATTCTGTTGCATGTAACGGACACACACACACACACACACACACACACACACACACGCGCGCATAGACGCATATATACATATATATGCATACATATATGTGTGCGTGAGTGTGTGTGTGTATGTGTATATATACACTCACACATATTTAATATGCTATAATATAATACAATATGATATATCAAATGGAAGGTGGAGGAGAGTAGAAGTGTGAGGACGTGTGGAAATGGTAAGAAACTCTCAAGGGAGCTGATTAGTAGAAGGTCTTCAGTGAAGAAACCTTAATTAAGCAAGTGTTTCGGCCCTTAAATTCTTAAATTCTAAGGAAGTCGGGTCGCACCCTGGTTACAACTCCTGGCTACCCAAGTCGGACCCAAGTTACGACTCGTATCATCAACCAGCTGCATTGATGATACGAAAATATCGCAAGCGGTCAAGGAACTCGTGACAGCTTAAAACTACTGATATTACTGAAAGCAATATACAAATTGGCTGAAAAAAAACATGCAGCTCAGTGCTGAGAAGTTTCAAGCACGCGACTATCGGCCCCCACAAACAGACTACTGTCGGAATACGTAGAACTATGGGTTGCTTGACCCAGAAATCTACATGAGTAATGATGCAACATTGCATCTGAATATTATCAAGATGTCAACAGTCTGCAGGTGAGTAGCTGCAGTGGTTCTGAGATCATTCGGAAGCAGGGGAACGGATACCATGCTACTCTTAGACAGAACTTCCATTCTCAGTTGTATGGATTATTACTCCCGACTGTGGTCACTGCACGGCGTCAAAACTGCTGAACTTGGGACAACCTTGTGCCACTACACGGAGAACATTGACTCGGTGGAACAGAAGAGCTACTGGGAAATCGCTAAAGGAATTGAAGCTGAACAGCGGCTCGGCGAAAGAGTTCGATAGAATAAGTACGAGGCTTACAAAGAATAAGTCTTGCGGCCGATTTGCTCGACGAAAGGCAGTGCTCCAGCATGGCCGCAGTGAAATGACTGAAACAAGTAAAAGAATAAAAGAAAATAAAAGGAAACTACACAATTGCATATACATGTAGAGAACATGGAAGGATGGGCGAAAGGCAGAAGACGTACGGAAGGTTGTATTATCATTCTGTAGAACAAAATCATTTTGTTCGGTTGTTTGTTACAAGCATTTCTTATTTCTTTATTGCCCAGAGGGGGCTAAACATAGAGGGGACAAGCAAGGACAGACAAAGGGATTAAGTCAATTACATCGACCCCAGTGCGTAACTGGTACTTAATTTATCAACCCCGAAAGGATGAAAGGTAGAAGTCGACCTCGGCGGAATTTGAACTCAGAACATAACGGCAGACGAAATACCGCTAAGCATTTCGCCTGGCGTGCTAACGTTTCTGCCAGCTCGCCGCCTTTTACAAGCATTTCTGGTTTATTCAATGGCGTCTATGCATATGTGTGTATATACGTATGTGTACATGTATGTGTGCATATATGCATGTGTGTGTATATGTGAGTGCATGTCTGTGTGTTTGCGTTGGCGTGTTTTTTTCTTGTCATTACAATGTAATGTTTTTGCTGGCTTTACTAGTAACTGCAACACACCTTTGACCAATGGTTCTCAGCCATGGCTCCGAAGGCCGCGTGCGGCCCTCACGCATCCTTTCGACGGTCTTCCTTCTATAAATATAATTAGTTTTCTTTAACTGACTTCTGTTTGACCTTTTTTGCCCGCCACCTTCTCCAAAAAAAATCTAGGTTTTGTATCTGACCCGGATATTATAAAGGTTGATAGCCACTGTTGTAGACCGTCAAGTCAAATAAAAGTCGTTCCAGCCATGATCGTTCCGTCATCCTTTAAGACCATTCAATACTCAAGGTATGAATGGCAGAAATTCGGCTGCTATTTCTAGGATGTCGAGTGACGATGCACAAGCACTCTCGGTGTTTGCAGATGGTGAATGGCTGCATTGCTCAACAGGAATCACATTATTCCGAAAAATACCAATTTTGCGACATTGGAATAAAATGTCTTCAGGTAACGTTGAATCATGTTCTAGTGATGAAGAATAACAGTTCCTGCCTGCCATTGTATCCTTAATTATTGCCCCGATAAGCTCCCTCTACGTCCTAATGATGAATTGTTTTTAATTAAATGGATTACATCTCATATTAAAGAGAACTATTAAGATATTTCCTTAATGAGACGTATAACTGATTAGTAATAAGAGAATCTTGAAGATATATTAGCCCTAATTACTATTAATTTAATTAGACATAGCCAGTGTTACAGAGATCGATAATCCAATAATAATAATAATGATAATAATGATAATAATAATAAAATTTAGATTTAATGCTAATTAACCCTAATTATAAGTGGATAATCTCCACGTTTCCTAAAACAGTCACAAGTTAGACCCTTCTAATTAGAAATGCGTCTGTAATTAATCATAAGATATTCATACTTGTTCTGATTGAAAATATACGAATGAAGTTTAAAGCGTAGAGAGGGATACTTAAATTGTTTTGTTTTTTTGTTGTTGTTGATATTTCTAACATGAGATTAGGATCGTTTCGGGATTTAGGTCATCGTCAAGGACACATGATAATGACCAAATGGTTGAAACGGTCGTTGTAACACTTCTTTTATTTATAAAGCGCCAATAATGTACCATTGTTGACCATCTGACCAATAATGGACCTGTGTTGACCATCTGACCAATAATAGACCTGTGTTGACCATCTGACCAATAATGGACCTGTGTTGACCATCTGACCAATAATG
>NC_068981.1:196064740-196065794 GCF_001194135.2 Octopus bimaculoides | reverse complement strand
CCAATAATGGACCTGTGTTGACCATCTGACCAATAATGGACCTGTGTTGACCATCTGACCAATAATGGACCTGTGTTGACCATCTGACCAATAATGGACCTGTGTTGACCGTCGACCCAGAGGACGTAGATAATGCTTCTGCTGTCGAAAAAAAGAGATTATCATGTACTCCCTGGTGGACTTAGTTTGCCTGGCCTCTTGTACTAGCAAACGAAAGACAGATGCTTGATTCATACAAGTTAATCTATAAGCAGTCTGGAGTATCTCATAAGCTTTTGTAGCGTTTTTACCCAGTTTAGCAAAAACATTTATTGCATATAGAATACTGCATTTGAAAATAGTCCTCTGCACCACTTCGATCAAACCAATGCTAATGATGAATTCCACACGCACACATGCGCGCGCGCACACGTACAATATAGACAATACAGGCATATCAAATACCATACAACATAGATTCTTAATTCATGAAAATTATGTTTACCGTCAACAGATTCACCATAATTACCAAATAGCAATTGAGAATGGCGCCACTTGAAAAGGGGACATAATTTCGAGTAGGAATAATTTCCCAAAGTCAACAGGCCATTCATAAAATGGATCGGCTGATTGCCATATATAAAGTCATCTGTGTATCATACTTAATGTGGCTGATGCCGGTGGTGACGGATTTCGTGTTGGCTTGTGGTTGGCCGTCAGCATATGATACGGTCAACGCCCAATGAGTCAGAAATGCATCTTGCATTCTCACCAGCCACTGCCGAAACAATTTTCGGCTCCCTTGTTTATATATCTGTTTATAGACACAGCATATCCATAAGAGACATTAAACTCCGGACGAATACAGCAGTAAATTTGCTTTACACGGATCATTTTCTTTACGTATGATACACAGATATCTACTTTAATATAATTCTGTTGCATGTAACGGACACACACACACACACATACGCATAGACACATATATACATATATATATGTATACATATATGTGTGCGTAAGTGTGTGTGTATGTATATATATATATATATATATATATATATATACACTCACA
>NC_068981.1:196061891-196064730 GCF_001194135.2 Octopus bimaculoides | reverse complement strand
TATATATATATATATATATATATATATATATATATATATATATATACACTCACACATATTTAATATACTATAATATAATACAAATAATATATCAAATGGAAGGTGGAGGAGAGTAGAAGTGTGAGGACGTGTGGAAATAGTAAGAAACTCTCAAGGGAGCTGATTAGTAGAAGGTCTTCAGGGAAGAAACCCTACTTCGGCAAGTGTTTCGGCCCTTAACTTCTTAAACTCTAAGGAAGCCGGGTCGCACCCAGGTTAAGACTCCTGGCTACCCTTCTGCTAACACTTTTATCCACTTGGATATATTCGTTATATATTTATATTTAGCGTACACACAAACAAACTCACAAATATACACACACAGCGCACGCACATATATACATACATACAAACATACATACATACAACACCTTCCCCCTACACACACATAAGATTCAGAATGAATGAATAAAGTATTAAAATATATGTTCAAAGATATTTTTAATGTATTAGTCAGGGACGAAAAGGCAGGAATTAGTCGGTAGAAATTCTTTGTATAATGTGTGCGTGTTTCCTGAAATAGGTAGTTATTAGTTACATAAGTTTTTAGCCCATTTACGTGAGTAACTTCCGCTGGGCCTACTTAACTCGGCAAATATGTGTGTGCGTTCTGCATTCCAGGAGTTAAGAGTGGCAGTTGTTATAATGTTAGTAAATAAATGATACACGTTTAATAAGCTGACCGGCCAACTATTTATTTCCGATTCAAGGAGACGGCTTTGATAGTACTTTGAACGCACCCTTGTAAACGTCGCTGGTCAATGCTGATTAGAATGCACAATGCAGTCGGGACATGAAAACAATTTCGAAGCTCGCTATGAGTTGAACGAGGCAAAAGTACTTGAGAGACTTATGAAATGCTCCAGAATGTGTATGGAGTAACTTTCATGAACCGAGTACCGTAAATCCTCGAGTATAGTCCGCCCTTGAGTATAAAACGCAGGGGATTTTTAGAGGCCTGTACCTCTGAAAAACCTAAACTTTGTGTATAATACGCACCTCTTCTCTAACTTGAGTCAAGGAGGTCTATATAACGTCCTTGGTTTGTAAACGTATATACGGTAACGTCCTTTATTAATGCAAACGTATAGCTTTTTTGTGCCCTTTGTTTGCAGAAAATAAAGAAATAACAGTAATAACGCCAGTGAAAAATAAATATTAAGTAAATTGCCTTTACATATTTATCACTTAGAAAATTTTGCTTAGAAAATATTTTTAAATTTTAACCTCGTATATAGTACGCACCAGAAATTTTGATCTTTAAATTTTGGGAAAAACGTGCGGATTATACTCGAGGATTTACGGTATCTGCTTTACGCTGACGCAAGAGGCCAAAGCAAGAAGTCCACCGGGGTGCTAATGATGGTCCCCTTTTGTGACAGCAAGAGCGTCATCGACGTCCACTGGATTTCCTCTAATCAGACGGTCAATAAAAAGTACTTCGTGGAGGTTTGAGAGAGTTCAGGAAGAGGTTTTATCGGAAAACGCTAGAGTACCTGCTCCAGTCAACAATTCCATCCTGGTAGCCAAATACTTGATAGGGATGGCATCCAAAACCGTCATTCACCCTCCCTACAGTCCAGACCTTTCTCCCTACGATTCGTAACCTTAACCCAAGCTGCAGAAAAAGATGGACGGAGAAACAATGGTGTTGGAGACTTTCACTTTGAAGGAATTTCATGAGGCCTTCACCAAGGGGCTGCAGCGCTACAATGAGCGCATTGAAGTCAGCGGATCCAACTTTGAAAGAAATTAGTATGTATATATATATTTTTCTTATCATTTCTACTTTAGACACAAGGCCCGAAATTTTGGGGGAGGTGGGGGCAGTCGATTAGATCGACCCTAGTATGTAACTGGTACTTAATTTATCGACCCCAAAAGGATGAAAGGCAAAGTCGACCTCAGCAGAATTTGAATTCAGAACGTAAAGAAGGACGAAATACCGCTAAGCATTTCGCCCGGCGTGCTAACGTTTCTTATTTCTTTATTGCCCTCAAGGGGCTAAACATAGAGGGGACAAACAAGGACAGCTAAAGGGATTAAGTCGATTGCATCGACCCCAGTGCGTAACTGGTACTTAATTTATCGACCCCCAAAAGGATGAAAGGCAAAGTCGATCTCAGCGGAATTTGGACTCAGAACGTAACGGCAGACAAAGTACTGATAAGCATTTCGCACACACACACACACACACACACACACACACACACACACACACACACACACACACACACACGAACACACACACTCTCACTCAGACAAATACATGAATGTCTAGTTATTTGAGGCCTTGGTAAATAATACCACATTAATTATGTTTAAATACAGGCCACTGGTCACTCCGAGTTGCATCTCTTTGCTCGTTTTTCTCCAAACTATATGTGTGTGGGCATGTGTGTGTGTGTGTGCGTGTGTGTGTGTGTGAGAATGGAAATATGTATATATGGATGCGTGTATATATACATATATTTATTCATATATTGTGTGTCCGTCGGCGTATTTCAGTCCTGTATACATATATATGCAAGAAATGAATTATGCACAGATATACACAACACAACAAAACACACACCAACACATACACGCATATACCCCCGACCCCATTCCTACCAATGGATACACACGTGTGTGTGTGTGTGTGTGTGTGTGTGTGCGTGAGTATGTCTGAGAGAACATTATCAATTTGTTGTCCGTATGATCGATTCATAGCGGACATTAGTTAGTTTGTGTGTATGTGTGTGTTTGCGTGTGTGTGTGTGTGTGTGTGTGTGTGTGTGTGTGTGTGTGTGTGTGTGTG
>NC_068981.1:196056024-196056401 GCF_001194135.2 Octopus bimaculoides | reverse complement strand
AGATAGAGCTCAAAATCGATGCATTGAAGATACTTTATTGCAGCAACAATTATAATAACAGAAACAACCACAATAAGCCAAACCTATGCACATTTCAATAGGGTATCCATTCTTTCACCCTCTTGGATGATGTGTGTGTTTTGCTAATAATAGTAGTATTGGTGATGTCAATAATGCGACCCTGAAGAGATGGAGTATCCAGAAATTTGTAATATGTTGTGATATGTTACAATATTTTACGAGACATCTTATGATGTGGTTGTTTCTGTTATTATAATTGTTGCTGCAATAAAGTATCTTCAATGCATCGATTTTGAGCTCTATCTTTTAAGAGACATGTATACATATATATATATATATATATATATATATATATA
>NC_068981.1:196054228-196055304 GCF_001194135.2 Octopus bimaculoides | reverse complement strand
TATATAATGTAGTTTATAGATATATAAAGGGAGAAAGAGGATGAGAGAGTGATTGTTTAAAAGAGAACCTGTAGACTTGACCCCAGGAGAGGATTTTGTTGTAGATTGAGAGCGTATGTAAAAAAAGAGGGCGAGAGAGGGGAAATGAGGAAGAAGGGGAAGGGTGATGCAGTAGCCATAGTGAGAGAGAGAGAGCATGTATAAAGGAGAGTACGTGAGAGAGAGTATACATGGGCAATGAGAGAGTACATGTGAAACCAAGAGAGAGAGAGAGAGAGAGAGAGAAAGAAAGAGTATTTGTTTGTGTTTAGGACTCAGTGTGTGTGTGACTTTGTGTGTGTATGTACGTGATTGTGCGTAGAATTTATGTAGAAAATGTATGAAGTTTGCGTATGTATATCTGCGTGTATGAGTGTGTTTACATGTATTTGCGTTTCAATGTATACACGCGAGTGTTTGCATGTGTTTGTATGTCTTTTCTACTCGATGCACAAGCTCCGAAATTCTGGGGAAGGGGCCAGTCGATTAGATTGACCCAGTACGCAACTGGTACTTAAATTATCGACCCCCAAAGGATGAAAGGCAAAGTCGACCTCGGCGGAATTTGAACTCAGAACGTAGCGACGGGCGAAATACCGCTAAGCATTTCGCCCGGCCTGCTAACGACTCTGCCAGCTCGCCGCCTTAAATGTGTTTGTATGTCTGATATACATTTACTACTCTCTCTATATGTGTGTATTACTACTCTCTCTATATGTGTGTATTACTACTCTCTCTATATGCGAGTATTTCTACGTAGCTAGGTGCAATGTGTCTGAGTCGGTTCATAATGTGCATGCTGCTAACACTGCAGCAAACACTGCCACCACTCCCGCCAAACACCGTCAATGGTATGACTACCACTAACTCTGACATCACTACCATCGCCACCGTTAGACAAGTCACCACCACCACCACCACCACCACCATCATTACAACTACCACCATCTACAAAAATGACAACCACACCATCAACACTAGCACCATCACCACCACCACCACCACCGCCGCTGCCACGAACGTCACCACCACAACCG
>NC_068981.1:196047308-196054218 GCF_001194135.2 Octopus bimaculoides | reverse complement strand
GCAGCAAACACTGCCACCACTCCCGCCAAACACCGTCAATGGTATGACTACCACTAACTCTGACATCACTACCATCGCCACCGTTAGACAAGTCACCACCACCACCACCACCACCACCACAACAACAACAACAACAACAACCACCACAATCACCATCACTGCCACGGCCGCCCCCAACACCTCCTTCTTCTCCTCCTCCTCCTCCTCCACTACACCCACATCCGTGGACTGAGATATAATTTCCAGATTTGAATTGTGGTTATGTTCCATCTCAGTTCTTGATCAAACACACTCATATTCAATGATATTCCAACGCTAAATATCCACTTAGCATCACTTTATCCAAAGTGTAAGTTTCTCTAAGACAGAAGAAGCTTATTCCACTGAGATGTAGCTGCTGTTTCTAGCAGGCAGGAAGAGCACGCAGAGAACTCTTTCATTGGTTTATTGTATGATTGAAGATTCTAACGAAGGATATAGAGGAGGCTGTAATGGCTTCTAGTTTGGAATCTCAAGATGAGAACGTGACATTTTCTCTTCTACACATTTTATTGAGTTGCAATTTTCTGCAGTTATTAATGTGAACTAGTGATAGAGAAATGTCGGTACCATGTAGTCGCTATGCGTAAACCCTTACCTTTCCCACAGATATCTCTTTCTATGTGGTCAAAAACAGTTCTTCAATGTACTGTCACTCAAGGCCCAGATTTGTAGCTAAACTTTAGAATAGTAAAATATTTGTCACGAAACCATTCTCGTTATAAGTTTAACTTCAGAAAAATGGCATAACACTTCCTGCCAATGACACGTTTCTATTAATGAATGCATTGATGTTGGTGAAAATGGCACCAAATTAGTGTACGTTTCAATCCTGGATTGGTATAAGTTAGTCAATTGAAGTACCATTATTTCCACTCTTTTTAAGCACATCAAAAAGTAAAAACGAGTTTTTATTTTATGTTAGAATATATTATAAACATTATAAGGGAGATCAAGGTCTGACCGTGGATTTAGTGGAAGACAGTTTGGCCAAAGTGCAGCCTGAAGTAGCGCGATTGCCAAGCTAACTTTTACCCCACACTTCTTAGACGGCGTTCATTTTCTTATTTTGACGTTCCTATTTAATTTGTACAGTTTAATGATAATAACAATTAATTATTAATATGAGTTGTTGTAACTGTAAGAATGACATATTTTATTAATTGTTAAAGATAAGATTCGTCGCTTATAATCACAGAACAATAGAATTTTAAGCAATTTCTCTGTCATTGACATTATCAGAAATTATCTTATAATGAATGATGAACCATTTCGTTCTTGGACAGTTTCTAAAACATTTCTGCTTGGAATCTTCTTTTTTCTTCCATTTTCTCTATTAAAAGTTATACTTAAAAAAAATTCTTCCTTTTTGCAGAAATCAATACAGTTCAATATCAATTCACATTTGTTATTGTCGTTGTTTAATACTAAACCTGCCTTTAAGGAGCCTTTAAAGTATTCCAACCGTGACCATTCTTCAGAATTTAAAACCCTTTGTAATTTTTCAATTTTTGATAATATTTAAGAAAAAATACCATAAAAGTAATTAAAAATAATAATAAAATTCCAGGCCCTTTCGGCTGACTTTTAGCGCAATCAGTAGATACAGAGGTCGGGCAAAATAATGGAAACACCTAGCATCATAGCATCATAATTTTGAAATATCTATTAAACCGTCAAAAGCTTGTTTATTTTTATGTTTTTTATTTATTGTTAGTGTTGCTTAATATGTGTTGCTGAAATTACTGTTTCTTTTCAGATATCATCAGAAAAAGGTAACTAAAATTCATTAAAATGACAGCTATCGGACTTTCAATGAGGTCAAATTTTTGGTGCTCTTATGGCAAGTGCTAGCGAAAGGAAAACAGCCAAAATGTTTGGTGTATCAAGAAGTACTGTCTCGAAAGTAATGGCAGCCTTTGAGAAGGAGGAAAAAAACGTCCTCGTCGAAACAAAACTCCGGAAGAAAACCAAAACTTTTAGACAGGGGCCGTCGGACTCTTATGCGAATTGTTAAAAGGATCACAAAAGTACATCTCCCAAAATTACTGCAGAGCTTAATGACCACCTCGAGAACCCAGTCTCCACAAAAACTGTTCACCAGGAACTGCACAAAGCCGGATTTCATGGGAGGGCTGCAATCAGAGAACCATGACTTTCAAAAGCAAACGTTGCAAAGCGTTTAGAGTGGAGTAAAAACCTACAGAATTGGTCCCTAGAGCAGTGGAAGAATGTTATTTTTTCGGACGAGTCATCCTTTACTTTATTTCCGACCACCGGCTGAGTATATGTGTGGAGACAGTCAAAAGAAGCATTTGACCCAAATTGCCTTCTTTCAACTGTTAATCATGGAGGAGGATCTGTGATGATCTGGGGGGGCTATACCTTGGAAATCTGCCAGCCCAGCGGTTTCCCTTCATGGCAGAATCAAGACTATTTAAGCATTTTATCTGATCAAATTCATCCTGTGGTTGCAGAACTGTTTCTGGAGGGAAAAGCAATCTTCAGGATGGTAATGCACCAATTCACACAGCTAAAGTTGTTACTGAATGGCACGAGGAACATTCTAATGAAGTCGAACATCTTATCTGACCACCGCAGTCCCCAGAATTCAATATTATTGAACATTTATGGTGCATTTTAGAAAACAAGGAGTCGATATCTTCCACCATCATCACTACAAGAACTGGAGATTATTTTAGCTGAAGAAAGGACAAAAACTCAAAAATTCCTTTCGAAACAATTCAAACTTTGTACGAGTCCATACCTCATAGAATTCAAGCCGTAATTACTGCCAAAGGCGGTCCTACCTCATATTAAAATAAATTTGTTTGAAATTTTAAGGTGCCTCCATTATTTTGTCCAACCTCTGTATGTTAATATTCATGTTTTTCTTAATCGTTATTGGTCTTTCAATAGAAGTGAATGAGTAACTAAATATTATCGTCGTTAAATTGTACAAACTAAACAGGAACGTCAATGTAAGAAAATGAACGCCGTCTTAGAGGTGAGGAGAAAGAGTTAGCTTAGCACTCACGTTATTTCACGTTGCACTTTAGTCAAACTGTTTTCCAATGCTGCCTCGGCCAGATCTACATTTTGTGAATGTAATTGGATAGCAGGTAGATGGAGACTGTAGTGAACTCTATCATGTGAAATGTTTCTGGACGTGAATATTTCACCCTCTTTAATACCACCAATTACTACTTGTGTACATTTAGCGTCGTTCACCCTGTTGCAGCCATTTTATTCCACATAGATCCACCAAACTGTGTATATATATGTATATATATATAAAATTTTGAAAGGCTTTGTAAGTTACGGAGAGAAAGCTCCTATGGAAGACTCATAGTATAATAACTATATAATAATATAACATAATAATATTTATTCTCCGATTTGAAGCGACAATTTATTGATACAAACAAATGACCGAAAAAATGATGAGCTAACCTCAGGCAGAATCGAACCCACAAATCAACGCTTAGATGACTCCTGGTAATAAGTATTATCATGATATATTATCTTACAGCTATATATATATATATATATATATATATATGCAAGTATGTATGTATATAAATTGGCACTCCGTCCGTTAGAGCATCGAGTGTGCCAATTGATTCCATCAACGGAACAGCCTACTCGTGAAATCAACGTGAAAATGGCTGAGTGCTCCACAGTCACGCGTACCCTTAACGTAGTTCTCAGGAAGTCTGGTCCTTTGAATTACGGGTACAACTCATTTTACTACCTGGGTGGACTGGGTCAACGTGTCGCCGGGAATATCCTAACCACTAAACCACGTGCCTTCACTGAATTTATATGTTCACACGCACGCGCGCGCACATACACACACTCTCACTCACGCACACACGCACACACACGCATACACACACACACACACACACGCACACACACACACGCACACGCACACACACTCACACACAGGCACACACACACATGTACACACACTCACACACATGTACACACACTCACACATGTACACAGACACACATATGCTTGCATTCAAAAACGAAGGCGAAATCAATTTTGGCAAACATAATTCCGAACGGAACTTAAGACTGACGGAGAGTTGGGTGTGTGTGTGTGTGTGCAGAATAATGAATGTCTTGTCAGTGTTTCTGCTATGGAGAGATAATGCACCGATTCCCACGGCTAATGTTATTCAGAATTGATACGAAGACCTGAAAGGCAAAGTAGCCCACTTCAAACTCCCAATCACCGGGTCTGAATTAAACTGAACATTTACAGCACATTTTTTTTCAGCAGCAAGTGAAAGAGACGCTTCTCCCCGCCATCGTCGTTGAAAGAGAGCTAAAAAGGGTTCTACTTGATAAATGGCTCAACATTCTCTTAACAACGGACCATTCAAAACCTGTACAAGTCAATTCATTGACGAATTAAAGCTCTGGTTGGTACCGAAGATAGATGAACTTAGTATCAAATCAAGAAAAAAAAAAAGAAAAGAAGAAAAAAAAACAGGAAAAGTAAGAAAAACGAAACAAACAAACTTTCATTTAACAAGGTATTTCATCTATTTTTAAATAGATGTGCACACGCGCACATATAGGTTTTATAGAACAGGTAGAAATTGCACCTTATCATAGTAAGATACTTAATAGCTACTATATACAGTAGAACCTAGCAGTTCGAGCGCCCCATTGTACGAGTAATTTGTTGCACAATCAGAGGCTCATGCAAATTTTTATCTTGAAGTACGAGCGGGAATCCGCAGTACGAGCACACAAATCGTCTTTCAGGTAATTCAGTTAATAAAACCAGTTTACATGTTTCTTTTGCATTCTCTTTTTTATAATTGTCATTTAATTTGTAACTACACCGTTTCTGTTTTAAAATCCACAAAAATTTATTTTTGAGTGATGTTTTGGTGGGGCTGGAACGGATTAATTATATTTTAGTTAATTTCAATGGGGTAAATTGATTTGTAAAACGACTAAATCATAAGACGGACTCGGTCATGGAACGAATTAAACTCGTACTGCGAGGTATCACTGTATAATTATTATGCATTATATAAGTGAATGTGTAATAGAACAGGATCGGTTACATATTTTAATATCATAAGACTATTATATATTATATATGCATACTAATGCTTAACATGAAAGCAGCGATAATAAAGTCACATATATCATATATGCTAACGTTCAATATAACTGAATTGGTGACACTTCTGACATTTCTACATTCAACCAGACATATACCTGCACACACGCACACACACACACACACACACACACACACACACACACACACACACACAGGAATGTATATACGTATATACTGCAATAGACTAATAAGCAATAAATGGTGCCTGGCCTAGTGTTGTTTCAGTTTTCTGTCTGAAGTCTGCGATTGCAATGTCTGACAGTACGGAGAATTATTATCTCATTATGTGTCTGTGATACGCTGCTGTTAATCAGATTGTGAATTCT
Source organism: Octopus bimaculoides (assembly GCF_001194135.2). Taxonomy (NCBI): domain Eukaryota; kingdom Metazoa; phylum Mollusca; class Cephalopoda; order Octopoda; family Octopodidae; genus Octopus; species Octopus bimaculoides. The sequence goes on along the minus strand of NC_068981.1, from coordinate 196,048,699 downwards.
CGGACTTTTAACCTCGTCTTCAGAAATTAAACATAATTTAATATTTACATTTGTGTAGACGCATACGCAACATATATACATATATATATATATATATATATATATATATATATATATATATATATATATATATATATATATATATATATATATATATATATATATGTATATGTAATGTTTCATCTTTAAAGATGAGCTTAATAGCCCGAAAAATAGTAATCAGATTATCGTCTTATCGTTCGATGTCAATGTTACATCACCGAAAACTGTGTACGTGGATAGGCCTGTGTCACATTATTGACAATATATTCTCTGTTAATATATTACTAACGTTCTATAATTGAAGTTAGACCTCTCTTCGTGATTGTTCCATTTATAATCCTGCAAGAATAAACATTCCAAAATGAGAGGTGTCTATACGAAGCCGAGAGTGGAAGAATGTTGAGGAAAATGTCTGCTGTATATGGAGACAATTTTCTATTACATGTTGACCCTTCCACACACACAGACAGACTGGCATCAACTTGGCAATTTGCTTAAAGTGAGGTTAAGTTTGCTGGAAGAAAGTGTCTCGCCTTAATGGCCTCTCATCGGATACGATCTTGTGTCTCGTCCGTTGACAATATCGCTTCGATAAGTGACTAGCTTGCATATAAATGGACATTTGGTGGAACGGAGAAAAATCCGATAAACGAAATTAAGGAATGGATGGTTGAACAAATGAGAAGATGAAAATAGAAAAAAAAAAGGAGAGAGGAGGGAAGAAAGACAAAGATAAAGAGAGAGGGGGGAATGGACAGAGAAAGAAAGATAAAAAGCAAGAGAAAGAGATTGAGATAAAGAGAGAGAGAGAGAGAGAGAGAGAGAGAGAGAGAGAGAGAGAGAGAGAGAGTGGGAGAGAGTCTCGAAGAGTTGAGCTGATAGTTTTGTTCGCCAGTGATCGATGCGTATTATCATTAGAACTTTATCGATCTCTGGACACTAATGGAGGAAAGAACTCACTGAAATGGTAATTTGGATGATAATGGCTATTAAATTACATATATAATTTAATAGCAATTAACCGTACATATAAATAATACACACGTACATACACACACACAAATATTCATACCTATATATATATAAAAGCGTGTGTACAAACTAGATGTCCATACACATACGTGTATGGACGAATTTTAAATCACAACTGTCTTTATGTACGTATATAAGTATATATATATATGTATGTATGCAAGCAGGTATGTGTATGTATATGAGAGTGCGTGTGTGTGTATACATACATGCATGCATATATAAATACATATCTATGTATATTTATAATTAAGCATAGCTCTCTCTCTCTTTTTCTCTTTCTCTGTATATATATATATATATATATATATATATAT
>NC_068981.1:196040364-196047057 GCF_001194135.2 Octopus bimaculoides | reverse complement strand
ATATATAGGCGCAGGAGTGGCTGTAAGGTGTGTAGCTTGCTTCACAGCCACATGGTTCCGAGCTCAATCCCACCGCATGTCAACTAGCGGTTCGGCAAAAGAGATCGATAGATTAAGTACTAGGCTTACAAAGAATAAGTCCTGGGGTCGATTTGTTCGACTAAAAGGTGGTACTCCAGCATGGCCGCAGTCAAATGACTGAAACAACCGAAAGAAGAGAAAAGAATACATATACATGTATGTATATTTGTGTGCGTGTGTGTGTGTAATTCATCCGCGCACATATGTTCATATATCTGAATGTTTTTGCCTATATATTTACGCCTTATTTCGTCCATCCAACTGAATATAGGAATCGTTTTGTTTATATAGGAATCTTTTGTTTGAAAAAACATTATGGAATCTTGTTTGTTGGTTACCGTTTACACAGCCATTTTCCCTGTTAAAACTTTCAGATATTTGTAGTCCCAAATAGCCTGTGAAATATCGAAGTGCCCACTGTTTCTAAGAACTCCCGCTTTCATTTGTAGACCATATTAATATTTTCTACCCTAAGCACAAAGCCCGAAATTTTTGGGGAGGGTGCCAGTCGATTAGATCGACTCCAGTACGCAACTGGTACTTAATTTATCGAGCCCGAAAGGATAAAAAGCAAAGTCGACCTCGGCGGAATTTGAACAACAGAAGATAAAGACAGACGAAATACCGCTAAGCATTTCGCCTGGTGTGCTAACATTTCTTTTTTTTTTTTACTGCCCACAAGGAGCTACACACAGAGGGGACAAACAAGGACAGACAAACGGATTAAGTCGATTACATTGACCCCAGTGCATAACTGGTACTTATTTAATCGACCCCGAAGGGATGAAAGGCAAAGTTGACCTCGGCGAAATTTGAACTCAGAACGTACAGTTAGACGAAATACCACTAAGCAGGTCGCCCGGCTTGCTAACGATTCTGCCAGCTCGCCGCCTTGGTAGACCATATTAACGTCAAGTAAAATTGTTGACTTCCACAACACAATCATATTTATATTTCGTGGTCCCACCAATATTAGTTTTATTATAGTTTGATTTCACTAATATTCAACTCATCCGCCTCAATGTATTCATTAATTTAATGTATATCCACGTTAAGATATACAGAGTCCTTCTTCAGTCGCTAATAACAAATATTTACGCAGATCGCCAGCTATTTGCGACACCATTGGTTTGTTATTCACTGTCTTTTGAACCCCACTGTGTTTTTCTTTCAGCTTAAGCTACCCTTGGAACCATCCCTGGGCTGGATCTACATTTTATATTGGACTCGGTACTTATATATATATCTATCCGCCTGTCTGTTTGTTTCTCTCTATATATAGAGATAGATGTGTGCGTGTCTATATACATAGTTGGAATTTACAAAAATACAAAAGACGAAGACGGGTGTTTAAACAACAAACAGGTGTATTAGTTTGACGCTCGGGAAGGTGAGAAAGTCTTTTAAGTTTCGAGCCTACGCTCTTCAACAGAAAGGAACACGAGAAAATATACAGAGAGAGAATAAAAAAAGGCCTTTGTGGCTAGCGGTCAATCATGGCGCTATATACATACTTACAGCATACTACCAACAATCAACAACTAAGTGGTGCGTCAACGTACTGTGAGCTCAATACTACGGACCCAGCCAATCCCTGGCGACCTATATGTTGATATACCTGGATTCTCATAAATTCTGCAACTGATCTATCTATCTATCTATCTATCTATCTATCTATCTATCTATCTATCGGTCTTTATCTCTTTACACACACACACACACACGCACACACACACACACACACACACACACACTTATACTTTCCTGAAACTTTGCTCACGAGTCAGGGTCTTGCCCATTCTTAAAGAGACTCCCTCATTTCATTGAAAACTTCTTTTTACCCGCAGGTTCGTTTTGATCGAACAAACGTAACACTTCAAACGTTTCCAGACATGCCCACCCTGTTTTATTTGGGACCACATCATTCAAAGTGTCCTTTTAAGATATGAATGGTGTGATGTAATGTAAGGAACTGCTATTTCTCGCAATTTCAGCGAGCCCTTAGAAGTTTCTTCAAGTTTGTTACGGGGAGGGGGGATGATTTAACGCTGTTTCTCGTAGTGATGGGGGTGGTGATGGTAGTGGTGTTGGTAGTGGTGGTAGTGGTGGTGGTGGTGATGGATGTGTTGGTAGTGGTGATGATGGTCGTGGTGGTGGTAGCCGTGGCGGTGGTGTAGCATAGACGAAACTGAGAAGTCTGTCATTGAATAACATTGTGTCACTTTAGCCGGACGGAGTGGAGTGTGAGGTTGAAGTTTGATGTTTGGCGGTGTGTCCGTGTGTCTTGCAAATGGGATGGTGGTGGTGGTGGTGGTGGTGGTGGTGGTCAGGACCCGTATTATACTTTAAAGTAAAATGGGGTGGCGCCGATAACTGGGTAGATGGCTGGGTCAAAGCATAAGGAAGTATGTAATAGTCATTAGTAGTACAAAGGAGGTGGTGGTGGTGGTGGAGGTAGGGGTTGTGTTTGTACTAGTAGTGTTGTTTGGGTTGTTGTTGGCGGTGGTGTTGTTGTTGGTATTGGTGTTCATGGTAGCGCTGGTCGGGATGATGTTGGTGTTGTATTGCTGGTGGTGTTGGTGTTAGTATCAATAATGGGGATGTTGTTAATCATAGTAGTGGTTGTTGTAATGGTTGTGGTGCCGATGATGGTTCTGAGGGAGGCGGCAGCGTTGGGTGTCCTGACCCCCGTCGTAGTGGCAGTGATAATAGTGCATTACCAGAAAATGCATTTCGGAACCTGGGATTAATAAGGTAGCCTTCAGATCTGACCTTATACCTTTCAGACGTGGAATAGCAATTAGATTCCTTCACAACTCCCTATCCGATGCAAGAGTTTCCCTGGTCGATCTTTCTAAGTGTATCATTAATATATAGATATTGAAAAAGCTTTCTTGTTGTATGGTACCGGATGCAGACACCAGCATCACTAAGCGCAAAGGCTTGCGAGATAAAAATAGCAAAGAAGATGATGGGTTATGTGTAAAAACCAAGAAATTACCATGTTTTGAATATATATATATAGGCACAGGCGTGGCTGTGTGGTAAGAAGCTTGCATGCCAACTACATGGTTCCAGGTTCAGGTACCACTACGTGCTATCTTGGGCAAGTGTTTTCTACGATAGCCTCATGCCGATCAAAGACTTGTGAATGGATTTGTTAGACGGGTATATATATATATATGTATGTATTTATGCATTTTATATGTATGTATATATCTATGTGTAGTGTATTTGTGTCGGTGTTTGTAAAGCCCCATCACCACTTGACTACCGGTGTTGGCGTGTTTACGTCCCCGTATATAGGTCGATTTCTTCGACTAAAACCTCTCAAGTATGACTCGCAGTCAAATGACACATACGTGCGTGCGTGCGCGCGTGTTTGTCCACCACCACCACCACCACCACCACCACCACCGCTGCCTGACAAAAACTAAGTACTGGGGTTGATTCGGTCGACTGAAAAATTCTTCAAGGCCGTGCCCCAGCATGGCCGCAGTCTAATGACTAAAACAAGCGAAGGATAAAAGCTAAATGATCCAACAGCAGGTGAAGTCCATGCAATGAGTATCTCTTCAATGTACATTTACCAGCGAACGGTTGTGATTGCTGTTGGAAGGGGGTGATGGTGAGGGGGGACGTTGCTGGTAATGACAGTGGAATAGTCTGCATGCAAGAGTTACTATACGAAACCTCTGGTAACCCAGTTGCATACACATGCACACACGCACACACACACACACACACGCACATACATATGACGGGTATCATTCAGTTTCCATCTACCAAATCCACTCTACTAGAGACCGATTCTAAAGTAGAAGACACCTACCCAAGGTGCCATGCAGTGGGACTGAACCCGGGACCATGTGGTTGGGAAAAAAGCTTCTTACCATACACCCTCACCAGCATTTATGCCACGCCGGCGTCTATATGATGTTAGACTTAATATATCGCTGTCTATGACCAAGGCCTGGCCCCTGGATGACCCCTAGCAGAGTTCACACTGTTTATGGTATTCGGAGAAGGTGTAGAGTCTGACGATGCCATTATGTGATGTTTTCAATCGCAGTGGTCAATGCATTGAGGGGTGTTCCTCGCTTCCCTCACCATAAGCATCGTGGGTCACGCAGATTTCATAAACTTTACTCTTCCCCTCTCACTAAACCATTTTTTGGTAGGTATGACAGCGAACACAAAGTTCTCTTGGTGTTGGATCTCATCAAATCCTGTCTCGATAACGATATTCTTAAGATGTTTAATTCCAGAAAATACGATTGTTAATGACGTATTATTTCCAGATTTGGACAACTTCGATGCTCAAGCTCATTAATATCGGATTAATAGGAAATCTACGGGGATTCGCTAGAATTAGCAGATAAATTCCCAGACAGAACTGGTCTTAAGTAAGGGTTGTAACATTAACCATTTATTAACCAGTTATTATTATTATTATTATTATTATTATTATTATTATTATTATTATTATTATTATTATTATTATTATTATTATTATTATTAATATTATTATTATTATTATTATTATTATTATTATTATTATTATTATTATTATTATTATAACTACTCAACTACTGTCTTCTATAGATGACCACTTCATCAATGAAAAGCTGACTTCTGTTCAACAGAATGGTCGGTTCTTTGATTCGTTAAGATACCAAACAAAAGCTAAAATCTACAAATTAGGAATTCGTTATTTCTAAGAACACTGAAGTACCCATAACACCCTCTACAACTCTCCCCACCGCAGTCATGTGATGTAGCGTGAAATTTCCCATAACACTGTTGTCACAAAAACGAGAGCATCATTTTCGCTCCAATATCGTATCTTTCCGACAATGTTCCAGGGATGGTCGTGTGGTTAAGCAGGTCACTTTGCCATCCCGTTGTTCCGTGTTCCATCTCACGAATTCTGGATTGTAAAAACCTGTGGTATGGACTGTTCTTTTTGGGTGGAAGACTTCTTCAATCTCTTGCATGATCTATCGCTTTCACATAGCCTTTGTTTGTCTTTAGTAGGGTTCACTCTATTCCAAGCGCTCGGACAAAGACTCCAGTGGTTCTCAAAAATATAGCTGCTACCAAACATCCCCGAATTAAATAATCAAATAATAAAAAAAAAGATGTCTTTATTTTAGTTTTAGAATCTGAGATTCTTTCTTGTTGGTTACTCAGACACCTCTCGTTAACATACATTTTTTAAATATTTCAGTCAGTAGACTGCGGCCATGCTGGGGAACCGCCCTCTAGAATGTTTTAATCGAATGAACCAAACCCGATATGTTTTATTTTTAAAGTCTGGTACTTCGTCCGTCATCTTTTTTGCTGAACCGCTAAGTTACGGTGATGTGAACACACCAATATCGGCTGTCAGATGTTGGTGCGTGACGAACATAGACACAAAGAAATACACACACACACACACATACGACGGGCTTCTTTCAGTTTCTGTCTACGAAATCCCCTCGCATGACTTTGGTCGACCCGAGCCTACAATAGGAGACACTTGGTCAAGGTGCCACGTAGCGGGACTGAACCAAGAACCATGTGGTTGAGAATCAAAGCTGCTCACTACACACTCTCTCCTCCTCTGCCTATTGTGTACTTCATCTTTCTATCGACAGCTAAATTGTTTCTACTTTAGGCTCAAGGCTAATAATTTTGAGGGAAGGGGCTTTGTCAATTAAATCGATCCTGTTGTTTGAGTCGTACTTTATTTTATCGATCCAGCAAGGATAAAAGAAGCCAAATTGAACTCAGAAATTATAGAATCGGAAGAAATACCGAAAGTCATTGAGTCCGATGCTCTGATAATTCTACCAGCTTGATGTTTCGATCATTTGCTAAATTGAAAACAGGAAACTCGGTGTAGCTCTTTTATTAAATCCATTAGAATGTTACCCGTCATATGAATGGCGACTTTAGATGTACACTTTTGCCATCGTCAGTAATATCAGGAAATATGGCCTATATACAATAATTATAATTTAATCTTTATCAAATTTCTACATAAAATGTTTTAAAAATTACTAAATTTCAAAAGAAAAATATTTATTGCTTTTAAATAAACTTAAATAAGAAACAACATTGAAATGGAAAACGAAATTGGTCCCAACATTGAATTTATATTTTAAAAGTTCACGCTCAAACGCACACAACATCTCCCTGCTCTCTCTCTCTCTCTCTCTCTGTAATTATATATAATGTATTCCATACAGTAAGATGTAAAACAAAACTGGTACAATAAAGCTTTTAGGACAACGATTCAACTGTAATACCAGAAAAGGTGATTGTAACCCTTCCAAGTGAATGCACGTGAATCATTATCTTGTTGCTAAGCATGTCCAGATACGAATCACCTGTCACAGAGCCCTCAAAATAAAATGGTCCAATTACTTGATTGTGCTAAGTCTCGTACTACACACCATTACGTTGCCCCCGTCATGTTGATTACCTGTCTCCATCCAGTGATTGGTTTGTGATTAATATCAGCAGTTGTGAAAAGAGATTAAAAGACAGAAATGTATTAATTTCACATATTGCAGGATGGTGTGTGACTTTATAGCCACACCCTGCACACACACACACACACAC
>NC_068981.1:196032743-196039134 GCF_001194135.2 Octopus bimaculoides | reverse complement strand
TAGGTGTATAAAAGTTGAATGTGGATTCATCTTTTAATTGGACGTTTTCAAAAAATATTTCTAATGTTGATTCTTCATACTTTGCTGGGAGTTTACATGTATAAATTTTCGAAGATATGAAAGTAGTACTTGTATATAATGTATGATGAATTTATGGCATGAGTTCCATGAATCCCACCAACTTTGTTAAAAATGGAGGAGACAAGTTGTTAAAATTTATAAGAAGTTTAATTCTTGCAGACGATCGTTTTGTACAGAGATATAATAATAATAATATAAATTCATGATTGAATTAAAATAATAAATTAATTCAAATAACCGATGAAGCCGTTAGTTGTGGTTAAATATCCGACATGACTCCATCTCTTGGCTGGTTCTTTATTCTATCGACCCCTAAGAGATGAAAGGTAAAGTCGACCTTGGTGAGACTTGAATTCAGGAAGCAAAGAGCCGGAAGAAATGCAACTCTGCATTTCATCCGATGTGCTAATGCTTCTGTCAGCTCGCCTCGTTAGTTATTCTTAACTATTGATATTTATAGCTAGAGAGAGAGAGAGAGGGAGAGGGGAGAAAGAGGGGAAGGGAGAGAATGAGGGGAGGGAGAGAGAGAGACTAGTATGTGAATGTTTGACCGTGAGCGCAACACAGTAGCAGTAAAACAAACCATGATTCGACCCCTCGACTTCTCACCTAGAAATATTTCTCACACCAACTCACCATGATGTCAGCGAGTTGTCTTTCCGCTTTTTCAGAATATTGTTCTGGCGATCAAACATATTATATTTGAGAAATACCAGTCGAATTTGTCACGACATTGATATGAGATTAAGCATAAACTACGATATCAAAGCAACCACAACTTGTGATTTCATTGTTAATAATGTCATACAATACGGTAACATAAACCAGCGAATAATGTTAGTCGTAAGTAAATAGCAAAATCTAGGATACATGATTAAACAAACATCCTCTGACAACCAAGACCAACCCAAACAACAAAAGAGCCAGGATGGTCACCTCTTACACCTCTACATTTGTCAGACCAGTGATCACTACCAACACACTACATGTCACCCTAGTATTCCTGTTGAACATCAGGGGCCTTGTAACGTCCTAAACCCTACGCAAAACGTCCCAACGCATAAACCAAAACCTGAGAGATTCAGTGACATGGTAAACAAGCAATATTCACGGCACATCTGCAGTAAGTTTGCTCCAGAGAAAATACCAAATCAACAGAAAAATACAGATGTAACATCAGCCATTGATGAAATGATTTCAAACTCAGCCACAGGCCCCGATGGATTTCCAGAAATCCTCCTCAAGAAATGCAAAGGGGCTCTAGCAACACCACTACAGATTCTCTTCCAGAGTTTCTCGCAACTGGGAGACTTCACAAAAAGTTAAAGGAAGGCATTCTATCCTATCCATAATGGAGGTAGCAAAGCAGGTGATAAAAATTATAGAGCTGTCTCTCTATCCTGCCATGTCAGCAAAGTTATGGAACTGATTGTCAGGAGGAAACTGATTACGTTCCTGGAAGATAATGACTTGTTCCCTGACACCCAGCATTATATCCGCTTAGAAAGAAGTTGCCTTACACAGCTTTTTGCTGCATTATGTCTGGGTGTTGAAACAACTGATGAATTTCCTCCTTCACCAAAAACCAATCACACAAGATCGATCTTTGAAAAGGTGATTACACTGACGATGCTCCAGCATGGTCACACTTTCATAAGGGCGGTTATACGCGACCAGGATCACAGCATAATCCTGGATGGAAAGCCGGCCGGCCGGCCGGTCAGTAACAGAGTTGAAAGAGAACAGTTTTGAGGGGAAGGGCAGTCGATTAAATTGACTCCACTTCTTGGCTAGTAGATTATTCTGTAGACTCTGAAAAAAAAAAACGAAAGGTAAATCTGACGTCGGTAGGATTTGAATGTTAAGATCCGGAAGAAATTCCACTCAGCGTTTTTATACGTGGTGCTAACGAGTCCGCCAGTTCACCAGCTACTAGAAATACGATCAGATAGAGAAAAATGAACAACAATAATCTCATTACATACTTAAAACAATCTAATCTAAGATAAACATACAAGGAACGTTGTTGGTTTCTTTCCTATTGTTTTCTGGTTTGTCTTATCTTTGTGCAATTATCGAGAAGCATGATTCTGAAGTTAATTACTACAGAGACTTTGTAGCGAACGTATATCAATTTGGGATCGAGTACTGCTAACCTCTGAGCTGGGAAATAATTTCTTAAAGTAAGATAAGAGCAAACTGGTCAAGCTGGTCAGTGAAACGACGTCGCTATGGAACTGTAATTTCAACATGTCAGGCCTTTCACTAACTTAATATTTAGTCTTGCTTTTATTCCATGGGTTTCAAATCTTAACTAAATTATTTGAATAACGAGTTAAGTATTATTATATATATAAGGTTGGGAATATGAAAGATGTTAATTAGAAATAATTAGATAGGTGAAGGCATGGCTGTGTGGTAAGAAGTTGTGTTTCTCAACCACATGGTTACGGGTTCAGTTCCACTGCGTGGCACATTAGGCTAGTGTCTTCTGTGATAGCCTTAGGCCAACCAAAACATTGTGAGTGGATTTGGTAGACGGAAACAATGAAGCCTGTCATGTATGTATGTATGTGTGTGTGTGTGTGTGTGTGTGTACGTGAGCGTGCGTATGTCTTTGTGCCTCTGCTTGTCACCCACCACCGCTTGACAACCGGTGTTGGTTTGTTTACGTCCCGCATCTTAGCAGTTCGGCAAAACGGAAAAAAAAGGTACTTGACTAAAATTCTTCAAAGCAGTGCTCCAGCCTAGCCGCAGTCTAATGACTGAAACAAGCAAAAGATTTTCAAAATGATGCGGTGAGGAAAAGCAATATTAACCCTTCGCAATTTGTGACATATTTTGGTTATTTTTATATTTCTCCGAAAATGGTAATTTAATATTTTGTCACCTGGGACGGCACTACGCTTATATTCACTTATGGATCGTCCCCATAATCCAAGAGTTTGCTTCAGTTCATATGTCCTTATTTACAGAATCTAACGAGGAAGTTAGCATTAAATGACGTGATCTGGTAAAAATAAGAGTTAAATATCCTTCAAGTAGCACTCAACCAACTTTGAAATATTACGCAGACAGATGGCTGCATGATCTACTAAAATTAATACTACCGCATAATACATACATACGTACATACATACATGTATGTGTGTGTGTGTGTATAATATAATATAATATAATATAATATAATATAATATAATATAGAAAAAGCTTAGCTCCGGACTTGACAGAGTTACATGAGGGTAAAGTCGGCCATCTTGTTTTAAAGAAGTCTAGTGGATGAGAGGAAGGATGTGCTACCTTTGTACCACGTTGTGTCAATGTAACATGTAGATTTACATGTATACATGTGTCACTGAGCGACCAGCTAATCACACTATCGAACTCTCGACTTGTAATCATGTGGTTCTAAGCTACCACATGTTTGATAATGAAACGGGAACTTCACAGCAGGGACATTGGTCGAACGATGAAACAAAATCGTACCTTGTCGATTTATTAGCTATCCCCGTGACATTACTATGACTCAGGGATAACACAACAACGATAGATCGTGTCTTGTAGTTTATCCGACAATTCACGTACGACTGATATGACCTGGGGCTAAACAATACTAAGAATAGAGATACGGTGGTCTTTTGATCATGCCTTGTCGTCTAATCGACAACTCTGGTACCAAAGGTAGACCTAGGCCAACATGCCATTATGATGCTGATGATGATGATGATCACCAACAGCATGGTCCTCAACATCTTCAGCAAATTAGCGATACAGTATGTGATAGAATACTTTTTACAAACAGGTAGTTTGATATATCTACCTGTTCAGGTAATCATAATTGCAATCATCTAATACAAATTAATCATTACTAGTATCAAATATGAATTTAGAAAAGTAGTAACTATCTGTGTTGTTAAATTAAGGAGCACTCCGTCGGTTACGACGACGAGGGTCCCAGCTGATCCGATCAACGGAACAGCCTGCTCGTGAAATTAACGTGCAAGTGGCTGAGCACTCCACAGACACGTGTACGCCTTAACATAGTTCTCGGAGAGATTCGGCGTGACACAGACAGTGACAAGGCTTTGAATTACAGGTCCTACTCATTTTTGCCAGCTGAGTGGACCGGAGCAACGGGAAATAGAGTGTCTTGCTCAAGGACTGAACACGTCGCCGGGAATTGAACTCACGACTTTACGATCATGAGCCGAATGCCCCAACCACTGAGCCACGTGCCTTCACATTGGTAAATAGTAAATAGAAAATATTTACAAGTTAGAATAAATTAGTTTGCAACGAAGAAACAATAAAGGACGTCGAAACAACGAAGGAACGAGAAAGCGTTTTCAGTGGACATTTCATCTCTGTCTATCTCTCCCTCTCTCTCTACTTCTTTCTTTCCCTCTCTTTCTCCCTCCCTCCCTCTCTCTCCCTCTCTTTCTCCCTTCTCTCTCCCTCTTTTACTCCTTCTCTTTCCTCTCCTCTCCCTCTCTCTGCATCTCTCCCCTTCCTCTCTATCTCTCCCCTCCCTCTCTATCTCTCCCCTTCCTCTCTATCTCTCCCCTCCTTTCTCTCTCCCTCTCTCTCCCTTTCTTTCTGCTTCTCTCTCTCTTTCTCTCTCCCTCTCTCTCTACTTCTCTCTCTACTTCTCGCTCTCTCCCCCTCTCTATCCCCCCTCTTTCTCTCTCCCCTCTCCCTGTCTTCTTCCCCCTCTCTCCCTCTTTTTCTCCTTCTCTTTCCTCTCGTCTCCCCTCCCTCTCTCCCCTCCTTTCTCCCTTCCTCTCTGTCCCTTCCCCCCTCTCTCTCTCACCTCCACCGAGGGGTTCTACAAAGAATCTTGAACCCTTTTGTTCCTTATTCAACTTTATCTTTTGTTGTTCCTTTGATTTACCTGTTTCAGTCATTGGATAACGGCCATGCTGGGGCGCCACCCTGAAAAGTATAGTCAAACAAATCAACCCCAGCACTCATTTTAAAACTGTTACTTATTGAATCAGATGTCTTTTGCCGAATCTTTAAGTTCCGCAGACGTAAACAAACCAACCAACACCGGTTATCAAGCGGTGATTGAGGACAAACGCAAAAGTTAGCACATTCCGTCGGTTACGACGACGAGGGTTCCAAATGATCCAGTCAATGGAACAGCCAGCTCCGGAAATCGACGTGCAAGTGGCTGAGCACTCCACAGACATCTGAAGTGTCACAAGGCTGGCCCCTTGGAAATACAGGCCCTACTCATGTTTTGCGAGCTGAGTCGACGGAGCAATGAGAAATAAAGTGTCTTGTTCAAGGACACAACACGAGGTCGGGGATCGAACTCACCACCTCACGATTGTGAGACTCGCGCCTTCACACAAGCACAAACACATTTACACACACACGCACACACACACACACACACACACACACACACACACACACACACACACACACACACACACACACACACACACACACACACACACACTCACACACATTTATACGACAGGCTTCCTCAAAGTTTCCGTCTACCAAATCCATTCACAAGGCATTGGTCGGCACTATAGAAAACTTCACAATGTTTTTTTCTTTTTTTAATAATAAGCTCATTCTGCTGTGGAGAGGGCACGAACTCGTTATCTCCAAGTTGTAGGATTGCTTTAGCTCGTCAATCACAATGGTCTGGAACGGAGTGAAATATCAATGTCCCCCCCACCTCCATCCATTCCATCGCCATGTTCCAATTACTTTCTTTCTACATTCCAACATTAAATATTTACTTTTTGTCTCCGTTTGTTTTCTTACCAAGCTTATCAAAACTTTTACCTTCCTTAATAAGATTAACTCTAATAATATAATTAAAATGATGAAGACGATAGAAAGAAGATGAAGAATTAATGATCGGGTCACAGCTGTAAAAAGAAAGATTTTGATATAATTACCTATTGAAAAAAATAATTTAATTAGCAAACTTGAAATCGCCATTTTTAAATGGTCAAAATTACAGAAGCAAGATGCCAAAATGTTTTCAGTTTTAACTTATGACCAAGTTTGTTTCGTTACATTTTTATTTTGCAGTTAATCTTGTGTCTTTTAAGATTTATCAATTATCTCGCGATATATAGACGAAGTTCTTTCTGCGGATAAAACATGATAAGAGGAGAGCGTTCACCTTTATTTGGGGTTTCATTTAACACCTGAAAAGTAAACAAAAAAGAATGAAAAACAAAAAACAGAAAACAAATTTCTTGTATAAGGCTACACCTTCATTAGTACGCTAATTAGAAAGAGAAATTAAGACTGGAGAAGTTTCTAGAACGGATTTCTAAGG
>NC_068981.1:196028803-196032510 GCF_001194135.2 Octopus bimaculoides | reverse complement strand
AAGGTGTGGTGGTGGTGGTGGCGTTCGAAGTGGTGGGGGTAGCCATGGCGTACTGGTGTTTGCAGTGGTGTGGGGCAGTGTGTGTAGTGGGGGAAGATGTAGATGTAGCGGTGGCGTATGTAGGGGTGAGGGGGAGTTTGTAAAGGTGTGGTGATATTTATAAAGTGGTGGCGGTGGTGATGTAGAGATATGCTCGTGTTTGGTGTCGTGTGGGGAGTTTGTAATAGTGTGGCGGTGTTTAAGATAGGCTGATGTTGTTGCAGTGGAGTGGAGCAGTTTTTAAAGGTGCGGTGGTATTTTTAGTGGTGTTTAAAGTGGAGTGGTAATGTAATAGTGCTGTGGTGGTAATTATAACGTACTAGTCCTCCCAGTGGTGTGTTGATGTTTATAGAAGTGTAGAGGTAACAGCTATAGTGCCGTGTGGTGGTGCTTCTAGTTGTGGGTTCGTATTTCTAGAGATGATTCTATTTGTTGCGGTGTTGTAGTGGTTGTAGTTAAATGTAGCAGCAGGTTGGTGTTATAAAATGGTACTCCGTCGGCTACGATGACGAGGGTTCCAGCTGATTCGATCAACGGAACAGCCTGCTCGTGAAATTAACGTGCAAATGGCTGAGCACTCCACAGACACGCGTCCCCTTAACGTAGGTCTCAAGGAGATTCAGCATGACACACAGTCTGACAAGGCTAGCCCCCTTTGAATTACAGGCACAATTCATTTTTGCCAGCTGAGTGGACTGGAGCAACGTGAAATAAAGTGTCTTGCTCAAGGACACAACGCGTCGCCGGGAATTGAACCCACGATCTTACGATCGTGAGTCGAATGCGCTAACCACTAAACAAGTGGTTTCCAACCATTTTACAGTGGTTCCCAACCCTTTTATTTTCACAGGGACCACTTTTAATATCCCTATCCTTATATACACATATATATATATATTTATATATGAAATTTTGAATTTAGTTCACTGACGCCCAAGACTATCTTTGCCGACCACCAAGCATCCGCTGACCCCAAGTTGGGAACCACTGCACTAAGCGATGGTGTGTACGTAGTAACATAATAGTGTTTAAATGATGTGGTAAGATTTAAACAAGAGTGGAGCTGTGTTTGCCGTGGCGTGGCGCCATTTCTAGAAATATGGTGGTCTTAAGAACACTGTAGAGCTGTTTGCAGTGCTGAGGCAGTGTATAGAGTGGTTCTATTTAAAATAGTGTGGTAGGGTTGCAAGCTGGGTGGAATTGTTTCAAACGGTGTTGTGGTAGGTTTCTATCGGTGTGCTGGCAACGTAGAAGTGCGATAGTCTTGTGATGGTCTTTGTAGTGGTGGAGAATAGTGTTTACAGTTTAGTGCCGTTCCTTGTAGTGGTGGTGGTGGTGTTTGTAACAGTATATTGCCTTTTGAAGTGGTATAAGTAGTATTCAAGGTGGTGTGGTGAGTGAGGTAGTGTTTTTAGTGCATATTTCTTCGTTTACGTCTATCGAGGTATACACTATCATTTAGATCCATTTACTTTCCAAGTGAGTAAATTATTTTCTATTCAAGGCACAAGGCCTGAAATTTGGGCGGAGGGTGGCAGTCGATTAGATCGACTCCAGTACGCAACTGGTACTTAGTTTATCGACCTTGGAAGGATGAAAGGCAAAATCGACCTCGGTAGAATTTGAACTCAGAACGTACCGCTAGGTATTTCGCCCGGCGTGCTAACGATTCTACCAGCTCGCCGCCATTTTTCCAAGTGAGTATATTGTGATTTGAGGGTCATTTGACTACTAATTCTAACAAACTTCAACTTTCTATTAATGACTCTTAATTGTATAGGTTCTAACGTTAGTGCTGTAGTACAATATAAATAGTGGAGGCGCAATGGTTAGGGTAGCGGACTCGCGGTTTCGATTCCCAGACTGGGCGTTGTGAGTGTTGATTGAGCGAAAACACCCGAAGCTCCACGAGGCTCCGGCAGGGGGTGGTGGTGAACCCTAGTGTAGTCTTTCACCACAACTTTCTCTCACTCACTTTCTTCCTGTTTCTGTTGTACCTGTATTTCAAAGGGGCCAGCCATGTCGCACTCTGTGTCACGCTGAATCTCCCCGAGAACTACGTTAAGGATACACGTAACTGTGGAGTGCTCAGCCACTTGCACGATAATTTCACGAACAGGCTGTACCGTTGATCGGTTCAACCAGAACCCCTCGTCGTCATAACCGACGGAGTGCGACGACTATATAAGTGGGAAATTAAGGCGGCGAGCTGGCAGAACCGTTAGCAAGCTGGACGAGATGCTTAGCAGTATTACGCCCGTCGCTACTTTCTGAGTTCAAATTCCGCCCAGGTCGATTTTGCCTTTCATCCTTTCGGGGTCGATAAATTAAGTACCAGTTACGCACAGGGGTCGATGTAATGTACTAGTCCCCTGTCCCTCAAATTTCAGGCCTTGTGCCTAGAGTAGAACGGACTATATAAATAGGTGTGGCGTCGGTGGTGACGTAGCTGTAGCTATACTTGTAGAGTGTCTATTATCTTTATTAAATATGGCCATGTTATTAATAGAACTGCAGTACTATATAACGTTGTGATGCCATGGGTATTGCAGCTATAGAAGTGGGTACATTTCAGAGTTGGGGTACTGTCTGAAGTTATGGATTCAGTACCATTAAGGTACCAACAGTATCGAAATGTCATATTTCTTTTCTTTAATGTGTTTCTCGTGTTATCTGTCTGTCTGTGTCACCGTGTCAGCTTGTCTCATCCAAACAGTGTGTGTATATATATGCATGTGTGTGTGTGTGTGTACGTGTGTGTGTTGTGTGTGTGTGTATGTAAGTATGTATACACATTACCTCTCTATCCCTCCTTCCCTCACTATCCCTCCTATCCCTCCTCTCCTCACAGTCTCTGTATATGTGTGTGCGTGTGTCTATATATATATATATATATATATATATATATATATATATATATATATATATATATGTGTGTGTGTGTGTGTGTGTGTATGTGTGTACATACACGCACACATACACATACACTCGTACACACGAATATATGATACTCTCTCCAATTATATGATACTTCTTAAAGGGGTTTATACGCTTATAATAATGGGACTGATAATATTATTATTATTATTATTAGTAGTAGTAGTGGAAGTAGTAGTAGTGGTAGAAATAACACAAAATGAGCAAGAACGAAAGGCTACTTGTCACAAACATTAGCAACAAGGACAACGAGAAAAACAACCACAACAGCAAAAACAACAACAACAACATCAGCAGCAGCAGCGGCAGACGCAGCAGCAGCAACAACATATACAACAAAAGCAACGACAACAACGACAAGAACAACAACACTAGTACTGACCGCAAACGCACATCATTTAACCACCTCACTAACAACAACAGCAACAAAATTAAGACGAAGAAAGAGAGAAGAGGATTTATGATGTTAGATGTATAATTTAAGTACATTAGTGGCATTTAACAGATTTCTTGATGAAAAGCTGAGATTAGAGGAAGGGATTAAGTCATTTTAAATTTTAATGATGATTATAATGAATTATCTTATCGTCTGAGAAATTCTAAAGTTGTTCACTTTTCGATATTTACTCTGATTAAAGTGAATCTTTCAATGCTATATACAAATACATACATACATACATATATATATATATATATATATATATATATATATATATATATATATATATATA
>NC_068981.1:196025090-196028317 GCF_001194135.2 Octopus bimaculoides | reverse complement strand
CATGTTGTGTGTGATAATATTTACGAGTGAATAACTTCACAAGTAGAAAAATAAGGGGAAGTAATTGGTTATCGTTATTATTGTTGTTGTTCTGGGCAAGGGAGATAACTGTTCAGCTTTCGGTAAGGGGAAGGGAATATATATGTACACAAAAAAAAAAAAGGATTTCGGGACACTTGTTTAGTGAGGGGATTTATGTACAGTGATGTAATCGTGAATTGAAATATGTAAAAAGTTAAAAGTTGGTTATGCGTGCATATTAAGACGTGTTCTGTATTTTTCAATGAAAAAAGTTTCTTTATTTAAACATTCTTGTGGAGAGATTGTGTTTTTGCACTGGTAGAAGGGGAAGACTGTGAAATTTAGTTTGATGTTACCTGCATATTTTTCTATATGTTCACTGAGAGGAATTTGCTTGTATTGCGGGAAACGGATTTGCTCTTTAGGTAGAGTGGTTCTCCTGAAGTTCATACTTTTTTGCTATATGCGAACAGATGATAGTTAAAGAATTCTCGATGAACAAAACAAGCAGCAAAGTCCTGGAATACATAAAATGCGACCAAAAATGTCACACCTCTATGCATGTTATTTTTTTCTGCTCTAGGCACAAGGTCCGAAATTTTGGAGAGAAAGCCAGTCGATTAGGTCGACCCCAGTGCGTAACTGGTACTTAATTTGTCGACACCACAAAGATGAAAGGCCAAGTCGACCTTGGCGGAATTTGAACTCAGAACGTAAAGACACGAAATACTGCTAAGCGCGTTTCACCCGGCGTGCTAACGTTTCTGCCAGCTCGCCGCCTGAACTCTATGTATGTTATTACACATGAAGACATCAGCTATTCAAAACTATCGTTCGACTATCACTTCCCATTTCCATATGATGCTGCTGTTAAAACAATGTACAATGCCATGTGGAGGAAAACCATATAAAGTCTAGTCCTTACTGTGATGTGGTGACTTGTATGCTTCAATGTCTCTGAGAGCTTTGCCAGCTCCTGATAGAATCTTTTATGCTGGATAAGTCAAAGACAAAGGCCAGGCGAATATGGACTGTCCCTCCCCAGAAGTAAAAATGGCACTTTTTCTTTAATGTATTCCTATCTCCATGGTCCATATGCAAAATATTATTGATTGTTTATCAATACTATTTTTCTGTTGGTCCATTATAGTTTCACGTATTGGCGAAAAATGATAATCACAAACATAAAATGAACAGAGAGGGGAAGTATTTCTAACAATATTCTAATTTCTTCACCTTCCACCTGAAAAGGAAAATAGGGCTAGAGAGAAAATGCCTGTCTGCAAAAATGTTTCAAAATCGATGGAAGAATGTCGCACGAATGTTGCGTATGGATGGGACCGCATGAGTGCAACGCAGAACGAACTCAAAGAATCAGTGGTGAGGCGGGGCTCGTGGGGTCCGAATTGAACCCGTCTCCCCACACCATTTGTAATGTCTCTTGTATATCTCATCATTCGAACTTTTTAATATATTTGTAAAAATGTTTAATCTCATAATTATGTTTAATCATTTGTTGTATCTGACCCCATATCAGATTGTGTTGTCCCCTCTGTGTTCTTCCTTTGTGGGAAATAAAAAAAAAAATTTCTAGCAATATTCTCCATTTGCTAAAGGTGGATATTGATTCTTCTGATTTCCTTTCATCATCGTATCTGTAGAATTGTTCGACATTTTCCGCATCACGTCTGGTTAGCCTACCTGATATTGCTGCTCAAAATCCCCGAATAAGAACCTTCCAGTAATCAACCCACGTCAGTCTCTTACTCGATCTTCTTTCTTATTAATCAGTTAGATCCTTGTCCATCACCCAATGATATTGTAAGTTCGAACATCCTCTTTATCCATTTCCCGCCATAAAATTGTTTTGCTTCTCCTGCTGCTGATTTGTCTCTGATTTTTATTCTGTTTTCACCAACTTTTGACAAAATTGTTTTCTCCGATTTATTTGGGGTCATCGAATCGTTGTTACTTTTCATAACGACAAATTCATTGTCACTTGGTAAGGATCAATTATTTGAAGCGTCATTAGGTGTTGGTTAAGTCTTTTTGTTTTTCTAATTGAAAGTCCCAATCAAAGAGTAGAGAAAATTACGAAGAAGGAGAAATTAAAATGGAAGGAATGAATTTACTTTAGATTGGAAAGAGTGCTGGCCATATAAAGGGGGGGAAAACAATGAGATGGAAGAGATCGAGGTGGGGAAAAACTATGACTGTGGAAAGACTTCCATATTCGTGGAAGAACAACAGCATTTGAATGAAGACACTGAGTTTCAAGTCAGGCAAAATGGCACAAAGCCACAAGGAACGAAGAGAGGAAGTTCAGCTGAACACTTCCTGTCGTAGCAACGATGCTTATATTATATTTCGATCCTATTTATTTCCCCTGTTTTTAAGTCTCCCCTTTCGTTATTGATTTCCTTAAAGATTGAAATATCTTTCTGTTTTTTTATTATTATTTTCGATTTTAAATGTTTTCTCTCCAGCTTTAAATCCAATGTTATTCGTTTAAAATTTGATATTTCCTTACATGTGCAACTCTTGAGACAGTTCTGTGACAGAAGCCACTATCTTTGGTAACCACTGCGGTTTTAGCAAATAATATTTGTCTTATCCTGAAGTTATTTACTTTTGTATCTGATTTCACCAAATCTACAAAATCAGGAGTGAATTTACTAAAAGCCCTTGTCAAATGTGATCACTGAGCAGGTCCTTCACTGGTTCATAGAAAGATCCTCGACTGATTAGATTTATTTAATTATTTCCAACTTTAGATTCGTTCTATATTCCTAGTTTCAATCTTGAAAACTTACTGTTTTTATTTTACTCAGATTTTTGTCTGTTCAGTTCTTGTTTCACTTTCGTTGGTCTACATCCTTCGGGCTCGCTAAGGATTCATTCGGTTCAGTCTCATTAATTATACTAGTTTGTTTTGCTTGTATAACGTCTATTTTTTAAAGTTTATTTTCACAATGTTTTTAACCTGGTTTTTCTTGTATATACTTTTGTTGCGAGATTTTTGTTCATTGTTTTGTTCATGTTTTAACTTCTGTTTTCGAACCCTGGTATTATTTCAGTTTTCAGACTATCCCTTCGTAAAATAGTTACCACGTTGGAAATTAAATTTTCATTTAAACTAGGGCAATGTTATCTCCGGTTGTTACAGAGTGAGACAGAAAAACCTTCCCTCTCGTTGATCCTATAAA
>NC_068981.1:196021994-196024969 GCF_001194135.2 Octopus bimaculoides | reverse complement strand
GTATAACGTCTATTTTTTAAAGTTTATTTTCACAATGTTTTTAACCTGGTTTTTCTTGTATATACTTTTGTTGCGAGATTTTTGTTCATTGTTTTGTTCATGTTTTAACTTCTGTTTTCGAACCCTGGTATTATTTCAGTTTTCAGACTATCCCTTCGTAAAATAGTTACCACGTTGGAAATTAAATTTTCATTTAAACTAGGGCAATGTTATCTCCGGTTGTTACAGAGTGAGACAGAAAAACCTTCCCTCTCGTTGATCCTATAAATATCAACTAGTGGAGTTCAGCACGTGCTAACTGTCTTCATATATCTTATAATTTGCTATTTTAGGACGGCAAGTTTACAGAACTGTTAACATGCCGTCCTGAGGTAGACTTAGCCTTCCGTTCTTTCGGAGTCAATAAAATAAGTACTGACTGCGGTTGGTGTAGTCGACTGGCTTTCTGCCATAATTTGAAACCACGTCTTGCATTTACTGTTGAGACGTTTGACAACCCGTAAAATGTCGGAGGGGTTTTACCGCACCCAATATACGTTCATGTTGTAGTTTCGTTTGGAAGGGTTTCAGTGTTATAAAATTTGCAAGTAATATTCAAATTTCCACTTATTTTTTAAATTTTTTGTTTTTTCAAATTTGTTTCTTTTTATTCTATTTTTTCTTTCTTTCTTTATTTTTTAATTTTTAATTTTTAAAATTTTTTATATTTTTTATAGAAAAGAAATGTCGAAATGTTACCGCTGAGTGTGTTAAACTGGCTCTAAGAGAGAATGACTCTCCCCAGACACAACAGAACATTATTTATGTGTTTTCTGTTTAAACAGACACACTCTTTTACGCTTTTACTAGTTTCAGTCTTTTGACGGCGGCCATGCTGGAGCACCACCGTTAGTCGAACAAATTGACCTCAGAACTTATTCTCTGTAAGCCTAGTACTTATCCTATCGGTCTCTTTTGCCGAACCGCTAAGTTTCAGGGACATAAATATATCAACATTGGTTGTCAAGCAATAGTGTATGTGTGTGTGTGTGTGGGGGGGGGGAAGAGACACAAAAGTACACACACACACACACATATATATACTATACGACGGGCTTCTTTCAGTTTCCGTCTACCGAATCCACTGACAAGGCTTTAGTCGGCCCGAGGTTATAGTAGAAGACACTTGCGCAAGATGCCACTCAGTGGGACTGAACCCGGAACTATGTGGTTTGTACGCAAACCTTTTATCACACAGCCACTCTTGAACCTAGGAATATTTATGTCTGTAAATGCAGAATTTTTCAAATTCCCCATTTTTGTTTGTTTGTAATTATTAAGTGCAAAATACAAATTACAGATTCCTCATTAGTAATGTAATGAAGTCCATTCCATAATTTCTTGTTCCCTAGTCACTCACACTGTCCCTTATTACGCTCTGTACTCGATTAACACTTTTTTTCTCAAGCATATGCTTACTGAATGTGAATGTTCATGGCTTAGTGGCTTAAGTATTCGGCTCGCGGTCGTAAGGTCATGAGTTCGATTCCCAGCATCGCTATTTATCCTTGAGCAAGATATTTTATTTCACGTTACTCCAGTCCATTCAACTGGCAAAAGTGAGTCGCACCTGTATTTGAAAGTGTCGACCTTTTCATTTTCTTTGTCACGTTCAGTCTTTATGAGAACTACGTTAAGGGTACGCATGTCTGTGGAGCACTCAGCCACTTGCATGTTAATTTCACGAGCAGGCTGTTCTGTTGATCGGATCCGCTGGAACATTCGTAACGCCTCCACCGTTACTTTCCTTTCTAAGTAGAACTTGAAAAATTGATGAGAGCTTGACTGAAGAGAAGGGTGTCTTTCCTCAATCTTGTCAGACGAAAAACCACTAAGCGTTTCGCCCGGCGTGCTAACGATTCTGCTAGCTCGCCTCAATAATAATAATAATAATAATAATAATAATAATAATGATAATAGCTTCAAAATTTGCCCAAAGGCAGCCATTTTGGGGAGGGGATGAGTGAATTACATCGGCCCTAGTACATGACTGGTATCTAATTTATCGACCCCGGAAGAATGAAAGGCAAAGTCAATCTCGGCGGAATTTGAACTCAGCTCGTAGCGGCAGATGAAATATCGCTAAGCATTTCGCCAGCTCGCCGCCTCAAATAAAATAATAATAATAATCATCGCCATTTTCATCATTGCCACCATGGTAACCAATGTCGTCGTCACCGTCGTTGTCATCGCCACCGTCATCAACAGCAGCTGCCTCGTCCTTACTCTCACCACGGTCATTGTCATCGTCGCCGTCGTCGTCATCCTCCCCCCCCCACCACCACCGACACAACCATCGTTCTCTTCGTTGTCTTCATAATCATCACGAGCTTCCTTATCATCATCGTCATCATCATCATCATCATCATGAACATCAGTCACGGTTTCCTCATTTTAGTTGTTGTTGTTGTCGTTGTTGTAGCTGTCTTCCGCCGTCGTTAAAGTTATCGCTATCGTTGCTTTGGTTCTTGAAGCAGTAACTGTTGTCAAAAGTTGTTGCATCGACTATGTCGTTGTTATTGTCGGTGTCATTGTGGTTGTTATTGTTGTTATTGTAATGTTAGTTCAGTGAAGAAAGATTTATGACACAGTCTATCATAGAAATAATATCTCACTTGATTTATTCACACGTTCTGGCGCTAAAAGAAAACCTCATTGTCTTGTTTACAATGCGCCATCGCTTAATTATTACTACCGTTATCCTTCTCACTATTATTATTATTCTTGTTGTTATTGCTATTATTATTATTATTATTATTATTATTATTATTATTATTATTATTATTATTATTATTATTATTATTATTATTATTATTATTATTATTTTCCCGTTGTTAGTGTTGTTTTGTTTTATAAGAGTTGTCCCAAGTCTAACTCAGTGACTTAAAGAAAAAGCAAGTTGGACTTTTTTTCTGTGGGTTTTGTTTATGAGTAAC
>NC_068981.1:196020895-196021923 GCF_001194135.2 Octopus bimaculoides | reverse complement strand
AAGGTTGTATTATTTGGAATTTTGAAAGATTTGAAAACACTCAAATTCTTAGAATGTGGGCTGCACCCATGAGAACAATTTTTTTTTTTGCAATTTTCATGCTATGGGGTTTCCTGGTATTTGATCGCAGTATTTAAGAACACCATTTGATATTAAAGCTCCAGAGATCACAAATACAGTTGTTGCTCTTTGGCGTCACATTTGGAGACCTCTATTGTAAAGTCCTTGCATTTATATAACTTATCAACTGTTTTCATCGAGGTGTTGTTGTCTGCTGAGATCAACATATTCACAAGCAATTTGTTTCGTGAAGATGATCTTTCACCACAATATCTGGTCTGTTAGTCTGAGTAACTGCAGCAACTTGACTATCAAAGCCCCAAAGCGCAGCGATGCTTTTATTTTCCGCTACTTTGGCAGGATTATGTTCCCACCGACTCTTTTTTCTGGTGAGAGTTTTTTCTTTTAAATTGAATTAATTGGTGTCTCTAAGGTAGCAATATCTATGATTATTTATCATAAAACAGAATCCTTTACATTTTTAAAGAAATCAAGATACCTTTCCATATTGAAAGAGAGCCTCTTCATGCCTGATTGATGTGAGGTGGGCCTCCCTGTATTGAGTGCTAGCCGGGATCCTTCTCCAATATCTAGAGAAAGCCCGAGGCAATTGCCCCCTTCACCACCCTATAAATCCGGCCCTGTATATCTATCAGATTCATAAAGATTTTCAGCAAAACAATTGCCACAGAGTTGAAAATCCATTCGTATGTTTGTTATTAAGAATGAGCGTTTGGTGGGATTCGAACACGCATCCACACAGTCATACCTGCGTCTATAGTGAAATTATTGAAATGTTTCTGAGTGCCATTTTCTTCCAGTCATTAAAGCAAGGCATCTATCTATCTATCTATCTATCTATCTATCTATCTATCTATCTATCTATCTATCTATCTTTCTATCTATCTATCTATCTATCTATCTATCTATCTATCTATCTATCTATCTATCTATCTATCTATCTATCT
>NC_068981.1:196018938-196019163 GCF_001194135.2 Octopus bimaculoides | reverse complement strand
ATATATATATATATATATATATATATATATATATATATATATATATATATACGCACACATACATATACATATATATACAGATATATGTGAATATGGGTGTATACATACATATTTACTCATACATACATATAGATATCTATATTTACACACAAACACATACGTACATAATACACACACACACACACACACACACACACACACACACACACACACACACATATATAT
>NC_068981.1:196010857-196018924 GCF_001194135.2 Octopus bimaculoides | reverse complement strand
ATATATATATATATATATATATATATATATATATATATATAATTTGTATGTATATTACTTGTATGATAGTATTGATAAATGTGTGAATGTGTGGTGCGTGTGTGCTTGTTTGTGTTGGGCCGAAAGGCGTAAGTGAAGCGTGTGTTTTTATAAGATCTGAAGAATGACGGACCAAATCTAGCAACATGGTTAACACTGAGACATAGAACGGAACTGGAAAAAATAATAATGAAAGACAACACGTTTTACAACGTACACTGACGTAGGGGAGGAGAGAAGAGAGAAAGAGAGACATAGATAGAGAGGGAGTGGGTAAAGAGAGAGTGAGAAGAAGGAAGAGAGAGTGAGAGAGAGAGAGAGCAGGAAATTCAGTGTCAGAAGTTGTAGATGAATAGTTAAAGAACGGACGAAGATTGACAATTTCATTCTACCAAGAAAATATATGTATATATGTATATGTGTATGTATATGTGTGTATGTATATATATATATATATATATATATATATATGTATATATATAAAGGGAAAGGAGTTGGAGGGGGAGGAAAGAAAAGCTGAGAGAGATATACACACACGCGCACACGTACATAGAACACTGAAATAACATGTACACACCACAGTCAATCTCTCGAAACAAAATAAACACGGCTCACCCAATATATTCCACATAATCCTAGATTATTGTTGAGTCCCTGGGGCAAAAGAAGATATTCTTTTTTTTTGTTTCTTGTTATCGTTGTTTATGTTGTTGTTGTTGAGCTCCGAGTCGGCTCTGATGAACCAGATACAGATAAGATCAAACATACTCCAATCGTGGCCATCCAGATATTTCAGAAAGTACAAAGTCCAATAAATCCCTCATCACAGTTTCACAGTATCTACGAGACAATCAGATGCTATTATACGCCACTTATCACAATACGCTTCCAATTCTGTTTTGATTGCGCCATTCTTTTTCACCTTGACCCAACTTAACTGAATCATCTCATCATCATCATTCCAAGTGGCCTTTCCTAATCTCTTGGATATGTTACTCACCGACCATACAGGTCTACCTGTTGTCTGTGAAGCTTGCGACATGTCCGGCCGGCCCAGAGGAACTTCTACTTTCAGTATTCTTCGATCACATCGCTTACTCTGCTCCATTCTCGAATTTTCTGATTTTGTGATTTGAGGGACATTTGGCTATGATCAGTGAAATGTAATCTCGGATGTTTAGGAGTGGAGAGGTTGTTGTTATTGTTAGTGCTGGTGATGGTATCGATGAATTCGATATGCTTTATATTGTTGTCATTGTTGATTTATAACTAAAAGCGTTCCAGCTGTGAACATCACTGCTTTCATCTTCATTCATTTGTACATTTGAAGCCATATTATCGAATGAGTTCTTTTTAAAAACGTTTGGCTGTGCTTTCAGAGAAACTTGATTGCTATTTCTAGCAAATTATGTGACCACGGAGATGTTTACTGATTTCGCTCCACTATAGTTTATGGTTTATATTATTGTTAAAGTTGAGAGTCGAAGAAAACTGATGACGATGAAATGTGGATAAGAATGTATCGAAAAGGTTCCGTAGAAAGACATTAAATTTCCAGTTTACAGTAAAGAGGGCAAAACACAATCTTACAGGCTCACAAAGAAGGGACATTTTCGTCTCTCTTTTCCCTTTCACCGTCTCAACTCTTTTTTAAGAGCCTAGAGCTTGGGCAACTACAACCCCAGCTATTTCTACACAAATTTAAGCCTGGTCAGTTGTACTCAATAAATTCTACGATGAAAAGCGTTCCAGCTGTGGCAGCCCATAATATTTTTAAACCAGAGTCTAAAGAAGATAATATTTTAAAATATTTCAAGGCTACGTATTTATCAATTAGTAATTTTTTACATCACTTAGTAAGTTATTGAGTTGAATTTGATTGCTATTTCAAGCAGCTAGGACGACCACCTGCCGACTCTCTGGTCATATTCTGCAACCAGGTTCCAATACCTGCATTAAAAAGTTTTCATTGTACATACCTTTGGTAATGTTCTTCACTCATGAACGCCTTTCAGAAATCTCATGTTTACTTTCCATTCACTCCACAGAACCAAAATATAAGGAAAGTAGAATTTAAACTGCCAGACGATGCAAAGGGATTAGATCCTTTAGGCAACATGTATCGCTTATTCCGTTTTTCATGGAAGATCTACATGGAAGTTCAAGAATTCAACGGGTTCCAAAAGCTCAGCATTATAAATGCCTTTCGTTATACTATGCGACTGTCAGACCACACACACACGCACACACACACACACACACACACACACACACACACACACACACACACACACACACACACACACACACACACACACACACACACACACACACATGTATATACATGAATATGCTTATTGAATGCAGCGTTTATACGTGAGCTACTTCGAGTTTCATGAAATAGTCGGACAAGCAACTGCGTGAAGAAATATGAGAAAAAAACCTTATTTCTTTGAAGAGAATTATAAGCATTTTATTTCGAACGTTCATGATTTTTTTCTCGTATTTTCTCAGAATTAGCCTTCATATATGAGTTTGAGCGATTTCCGGATCATTCACGTCATTCTAAACATGCCCGTCAGGATATTGCACTTTCCAGGCATGAACCATATGGTTGCTCAGGTATAACTGCTGTATTCTTTAAATGATGTTTCACTCTTGCGGAATTGAATGCTTTTTTGCCGATCCTATAAACAAACGAACAGTAAATTATATCACATACATACACATAGATACGCACACATACACATAAACACATAGACACACACCAGGGTATGTATGTCGTTATTCAGTTTATTTTAAGATTTCTTGTCAATAGAGAAAGAACCGGTTACTAACCTAGATCCGAGGTTCCTTCATTGGAATTTCATGATCAATAACAGCGTACTTTGTTTATATGTATGTATATATGTATGTATGTATGTATGCATGTGCAGATTTGAATGTTTTATGCATTTATTCTCATGCATAGAGCTACATATCTAGACATGCTCATATATATTTAAATGATACGTAACTCCAAGAGAAATGAGTTTTGTAGTTACGGTTTCTTCTGTAACTACAGCTCAAAAGAATCTGTTGTTTCCGTCCTGTTCCTCGGTTGTGTTGTTGTTGATGTTGTGTCCAGCCATGTTGTTTGTAGTAACTCCCTGCATGCTAGATTCAAGTTTCAGTTGAAAATCACTACGATCGTGAATAAAAAGCTGGACACTCTATTCCAATTTACTTTATATTCCTCTTGATGCCTTCTGATACTAACAATAATTGGTACCTGATCTGCTTGGATTGGGAAATCCCAGAGGATTATACTAGTCTTCGACTCCGCCACTCTCTCCGGTTTGTGCTCATACCACGTCTTGCCTCTCTCTCTAGCCCCCACTTTTCGCACAGTTTCCAAGGTAGCACTTTCCCTACCTGGTCGTGTTGCCTCAGCTTGTGGTAGTTTGGGGCAATATTATTATTATTCCTTCATAACATAGTCTAGGTAAAAATGCACCGGAGTCTTTAATCATCTGTTAAGTCACAACAAGGACCTCAAAGAGATAATACTTTCCTTAAGATGTGCGCTGTGCCCAATAAGGCTGCTTTTTGCAAGACATCAATCTTATTATCATTATCATTATTATTATTGCTTTTGCCCAGCTTCTAATGCTGGAGATGTGCTACGGTGTCAACTGTTCACAACCACTGAACTAAGGTAATACCTCTTATTTTTTGAGCATCTTCCGGAGTATTCGAACGGTTCCAAGCAGTGCTGTTTTCTGCAAGTGCTCCACCCTTATTGCAGCCCCTATTTGTCCCACGTACTTCTCGAGATTTTTGCTCACTGTTCCCAGGGCTCCGACAGTTATTGGTACTACTGCTACTTATTTCATCGACCACAACTGCTTAACTTCCCAAGCTAACCTGTCATATCTATCGACTTTTCTTTCTTCCTTGTCGCATACCTTGTTGTCAGCTGGACATGCTATATCTATGATCCAGCACAGTTTGTTTTCTTTCTCATTTAACACTATGTCTGGCTTCCTATTCTCCATCTCATGGCCCTACTACTACTACTACTACTACTACTACTACTACTACTACTACTACTACTACTACTACTACTACTACTATCATTCGACATCTGATAGTTTCAGGCCAATTTCTGCTGCGTAACCAAGCGTTGTGTGTTTTACCTTTGTTGTTGGGGGAGCGAAATCTCTTCCCGGTATCGTGTTGCACCAGTTTGTTTGGTTATTGGATTTGTTTGAAGTATTAAAGATTGTATTGCGTGTTGTGTATGTTGTGAGTTGTATTCTGTTGGGTATCTGACCTGTAGCGTACATGTTGTGGGGGTTTGTTTATTTTATTGGTTATTTACTATATAGAGTATGTCTTGTGTTTGTGGATTGTTTTATTTGGGTTGTATTATTAAATTGATAGCTTCTCTCGTAGGATGTGGGCTGTTCCTAGCAGGGCTATTTTTGGATAGTGTATAGTGTTGAGGGTCGAGGTATAACTTCTACGCTTTGGTTTATGGTATTTTATATCATGCCCGATGCTTCAGTTATTACTAGTATTGTTTTTGCCTCACATCTCGAATACTTCGATTTCGTGGTCTTTGTACTTTGACAATTTCTTCAGTCCTTCTTGGGCAATATTTTGGTCAGAATGAACTGAAATGTCTATCAGTAAGCAGGTGCTTGTTCTCCCCCAATCTTTTATTATTGTAGAGGCACGTGGCTTAGTGGTTAGGGTGTCAGCATCATAATCGTAAGATTGTGGTTTCGATTCCTGGACCGGGCGACGCGTTGTGTTCTTGAGCAAAACACTTCATTTCACGTTGCTCCAGTCCGCTCAACTGGCAAAAATGAGTAATGCTACGATGGACTGGCGTCCCGTCCAGCTGGGGAACACATACGCCATTGAAACCGGGAAACCGGGCCCATGAGCCTGGCTAGGCTTTAAAAGGGGCGCATTTGATTTCTTTTTTAATCCTTTATTATTATATCTGGGTGATTACCTTTGTCAGTTTTTACAGGCACATCAAAGATGATTGTGGCCTGGTCGTTTTCATGTACCTTGTTTGGTACATGTTTATCGCTTTTCTAGTTAGTTTTTATTATTGCACTGTTAGCATATTGTCCAGTGGATATAACTACTTAGTCGGTCATGTCTGTATATATATTCAAATTCAGTAAAGGACTAGACAGACAAAGATGATGTGGTCAACTGTATGATTGTGCTGGTTGCACATTCTATATTTGATGTTAGGGCCTGCTTTCATTATTTTGATTTTATAACTGTTTGTTGCTCAGGCATTGGTCATGGGCAGCGAGAATCAATCCCTCCGATTCTGCTTTTGGTCCTGGGTTTTTGTGCCATTGTTAGCTCACTTCCTGTCAAGCCTTGTAGGATATGGCCATGGAATGAGTTTTTTCTCCATTTGTCTTTTTAGCACGTTTTCCAGTTCTGTTTTCATGTTGCTTTTGCCTCTGACAATTTCTGTTGTCATCTGAGATCAGTGTATCAGTGTACTCTTTTGTATTTCGTTGCCTCCTTGTGTATAGAAAAAGGCATTTTCTTTTTCTCTTGTTGAGCGAGAAAAAGGTCCAGATTCCTTTATGCTGTTGCCACCAGAGTCTCTGGCCAAACTCTTGTCACTCATAAACTGAGATAAAATAATATTCGTCACCATAGTCATCAGTTCTATTATTAGATGACATTTGTTAGTTTCAAGTAAGTTTCTATCGCATCACATGCTACTCTTTCGTGCTGCTGAGATGTGTGCGGCTTTGTGGCACATAATGAGTTACATCAGTATGTTTTGTTAAGGGGTTTGGGTTGAGTTTTCTGAGATATTAGTGTTTGTATTGTGTGCTATGTGTGCCGTGCGGGTTGTGTTCTTCTGTTGGGTATCGGGCCTCTATGACACTTGTTGTGAAGGTTGTTCATCTTATTGGGTATTCACTGTACGAGTTTCTTCCTTGTGTTTTTCGTATAGTGTTGCATTGTAGTGTGCGTATATCTCTTCATTGTAGTCGTCGTCATCTGTCCATCGTTCTTTTTTGGTTTTGTTATTTGTTTGAGCAGTGACATTAGATGGGTCCGTCTTAACAGCGTTAACTTTTTGACAGAACACCGTAACTGGATGTGCGTTGTATCATGATTATCCGAAGCTCAAAGGACTATGTCCACCGTTATTTTTCTCTCTTTTATTCTTTATTCTCTGTTTATAGCTTTTTCACCGAACACCGATCAAAATTGTTCCTTTCCACTGTTTTGAGGAATTAGGCGTATCGCATTTCGTCTTGTGTCTTTGACTTGGTCGCACTGCATGTTAAAATCTCAGAGTATTTTGTAATGTTTATTTTCCATTACTCCTTCTGGCTTGTTCGGTTCTCTTGAGGTTTGTGGTTTGTTTTTCTGCACAACAACCAATGGACACATCTGGCCACATTGTCGTGTCTCCTTTTGTATTCGCGTTGTGCGAGCTTACAGCACTCACTAATAATATGATTCCTACTTTCTCTTTTCTCAGAGCACATCCTACACAGTGACGAGTCAGTGCTTTTATCAATGTGATATTGGGAGTAGTTTGTTCTGAGAGCTTGTTCTTGAGCGCTGCACACTAATGCCTCAGTGGATCCTTTCAAGTCTCCTTTCTGCAGCCATTGCCAAGTTCTATTCCAATCAATCTCATCTTTATTCTTCAAGAACTGACTGTGCACTTTCTTGTCCAACTAAATTTTCTTCTTCTGCTCTCTCTAGTCTTTCTTAAATCGTGTTGGATCTACGACTTTGTTCAATTTAAGGTTCTCTGCATTTTCACTTCAATTATTTCTTTTTTACTCTCCTTGGCATACCAAGCCAGGCTGTTCTCCTCATTATTATTATTATTATTATTATTATTATTATTATTATTATTATTATTATTATTAATGAGTGAGAGAGCAGCGCATGCCATCAAAGTGACACTGGGTTAGAAATATATGTAAGCCCAGTATACCCACCATGACCACCACAAGCGTACATCAGACATATGCATCACCACCATATGTGCGCGACATGATGATATATCAAGATAAACAGTACATGACCTCGCAGGTGGGGCCCAGTTAGAATTTTCTTCAGGTCGAGTAGCCCATCCCGCTCAAAAGGTCCCTGAATAAGGTTTGTTTAAGGATGATGAAAGAAACACCCGTGTTTCCAATGGTGAATTATTCAAACCCCAAAGAATTCCTCTCAACATATGACTATGATGCTCCCCCACTACTCCCCTACTTGTGATCAGAGATGCACATATCGTCAGCCACCATGAGGGATATGCTCAACTGGTTACGGTCAAACACCTGACAAGCAAATCTGTGGTATTAAGCAGAATATTTGTTGTAGTCCCATCTTTTTATACCAAGAGAAAACAATGTACATGATGACACTTCCAATCAATTAAGATCAGAAGCCATCAGAGCCATTGCCTGGTTCCATCGATCCGCGTAAAAACTGAGAGACATACAGTCGCCCACATTCCTAGCTTAGAAGGACAAAACATATCTAAACACTGTGCAATCTTAAGTTATCCAGTTTGACGCGCTTCTTCTTTGTTGCAACTGTCGCCGCTGTGTCAGATATTCGCTGCTAATATTGTTGTTGTTTTAAGTGATTCTGTTAGTTTTCTATATGATATCATCTCCGCACTAAGCTAAGCACTACTTGACTCATCTACTTGTGTACACACACACATACACACACATACACACACACACACACAAACACGCACGCACACATGCATTCAAACATGCACGCACGTACACAGGCATGCAAACATGCACGCACGCACATACACATGTGCGTGTGCGTGTATATGACAATAACCTCATCCCTGTTCACGCACATATACACGAACGCAAACACACAAACACACAAACACACACAGAGACACGGAATACATACACACTCATTCATACATACATGCATACATACATACACACACATACATACATGCATACATATATGCATACATACATACATACATTACATACATAC
>NC_068981.1:196008691-196010511 GCF_001194135.2 Octopus bimaculoides | reverse complement strand
ATACATACATACATACATACATACACATACATACATACAGAAACACACACACATACATTCAAACGTACATACATTCATACATACATACGTACATACATACATACATACATACATACATACATACATACATACATACATACCCAACAAGTGTCGAAGTGCATCCCTTGACCAAGTTTGCATACATGAGACTGATAACATCATAAGACTTGAAAGGCAGCTCCTTGAGCAACACTCTTTGTTTGATAACCTAGAATACATGTCCAAAGAAGTCGCCCGCAACATATCATCAGATGAAAGGATGAGCCTATATGAGCAGAAGACTATGCATGGATATGTTAGTAGAAAGCTCCGTGATGAGAGTAACATCGATCATCAAAGCAGTTTATCATGGACCAGTAGTTGGGTTACTATCTCTCACTTTGAAGGGTACGCGTTTGCAATACAGGAACAGGAAATATCAACCAAGTTCCTGATGCACAAAAGGGATGGAGATGCAGGAAAAGCAGTAAAATGTGACAAATGATGCAGACTTTGTGGATTTCATACTGAAGATATCACCCACATCATAAGCAGCTGTCTGAAAATGTCATCACGGTATTATCTACCGATGAGACAAGATGTTGTAGCTAGGACATAAAATTCGTCAGACGGATAATCCCGAGGACAAAGAAATAAGAACCCACAAAATGGTAGATGCCATAGTCACTCATAATAAAAAGGAATACTGGAGGAATGTACCAGTGAATACCTCAATATAATGTAAGCTCAACAGACCTGATATAATGATTTGAGATAGAGAAGAGAAACCGTTCACAGTTGTGGAAATTAGCTAACATAGAGCTGAAGATTAGTGAAAAAGAGAACACATATGTGTGTGTGCGCGTGCGTATGTGTGCGCGCATACATGTAAGTATGTATTTACTCGGTTGATATTTTCTGAATCCGAAAAGTGACATTCTCTAATACTATAAGAGCAATGATATTTAGAAGGTTGTCCGTTATTGTCGGGCAGAGAGTGACCATTACATTTGTCATGACTCCGTCTGGAGTACATGTAGGAATCCATGGCGTTGAATAACTCACTATGTGATTATCTGTCCCTGTTCCAATATTGAGAAGCTAGGTTCTATAAAATAAAAGTAAGAACTCACATTTTTTGGAGATTCTGTCAAAAGCACTTGCAAAATATGGAAGACATTTAAGTTCAGGAGTATAATACAATCCCCCATTTGTAATACCATGCATATATGTATACCAATGCATGCACATCTGTATAAGCATACGTGTGCAAGCGTTCTTGAGTACATGCATACGACTATAGATATATACATGCATACATACACACATACATACATACATGCATAAAAATATGCATATGTATATTCATATATGCATGCATACGTAATTATATACATACATATATGCATAAATACCTACATACATACATGCATTCATACATACATACACGCATGCATACATATATGCATACATATATGCATACATATATGCATACATATATATATTCATATATGCATGCATTCGTAATTACGTACATATATGCATACATGCCTACATGCATACATCCATCCATCCATACATACATACATACATACATACATGCATACCTACAAGATTTTCTTGTGTAAATTTCAATGAAAATATCTTGTATTACGATAGAAACCGGCTTTTTACTCCACTGGTGATAAATTCAGGAAAACGCACGCGCGCGCACACACACACACACTCTTTCACTCTCATTTTCTCTTTCTCTTTCTCTCTCACACATACACAGACACACACATTACTAGATAGATAGGTTA
>NC_068981.1:196003327-196006029 GCF_001194135.2 Octopus bimaculoides | reverse complement strand
ATATATATATATATATATATATATATATATACTTAGTAAGTTAAATACATATATACATACATGTATGTATTATATTCGTGCATTCGTTTATATGGCTGTGTATTTAAGTTTGCGTATATATATTCTGAACTCCACACACGCCTATGCACACACATCTACTTGCTTAAGTGTTTAAATGCATATCTACGCTGCCAGTTTTTAGAGTGTGAACTAAATATATGAGTAGCAGCCAAGCGACGTGGCATTAGTGAAGATATGGAAGATAGCTGTGCTTCCTGATAGGACAGAATCAGAGACTGCGAAAAAATATGTAAAAACAAGATTTTATCTGGTCGCAACTGCTTCGGATAGTTGCGATGAAGCTTCTAAAATGGCAGCTTTAACGTCAGAGATTTTCAAAGACTTCAGACTTTATAGATTTCATGGAAGAATATGTGAAAAGACAAGAAGATTCTATGCGTACAGATATATAGACATGGTTTGAATGCATAAGAAGAAAATATATACGAATATGCCTGCTTGTATTCAGGTCTTCCAAACAAACACACAAGCAGACACATTACCATTGTACATAAGCAGTTTGCTAGAGACATGTACATGAATAATTAAAATGCATGCATGTATAACACACACACATATGTCTATGTATGTATGTACGTATATATATATATATATATATTTATATATATAGACGCACTGTCTTCGTTGGTTAAATAAGCGTTTAATATTTAATTATATAAAGGCATAAACGTGTCTACACATGCTCTCTGTTTCATGCACACACATACACACTACTCCAGAGAACAGAGTTTATTTTGATCATTTCAAAAGCGGATTTCTGTAGGTTATTTTCATATGACATGTAGTTTAATTAAACTCTCACACACACACACACATACACACATACACACACACACACACACACACAGAGTAGCCATGGTCCTTACTTCCATGTTACACAACTTATGATAGACTATTGGAGGAAACGGGCTTTGATATTTTGGAAGGAACAGAGTTTAAAACATTTAAAACGGGGCTGCTCGTACGTAGGGCGAGTAATTCCATTTCCATTTATCCTTTTCTTTTTAGTTCATATTGTCATAAGTTAAATTTTGTTATATGTCCCACACGTCTTGTCCCATCTATGTGCGCCCCTTGTGGGCAATAAAGAAACAATGGTATTTTGACTTTTACAAATTCTAAGAAGGTCATTTGCGTAACTCAATCAAAAATGAGCAATTAGAAATTACTCGGCCAGCAATATGCATTTTGAACAACAGAGATTGATACAGGTATATCAAATGAATCCTTTTGAGGTGTTAATCGACAGAAACAGTTAATTTTTTTTTAATGTTTTACAGAGTTGAACATGTTCCGGCAACTGAAACATGTTTTCTCAATAAACAAATTTACATAAGTGAATGCTTGATAAACAAAATGAGAATTTTGAAAGAAGTTTCTATAAAACAAGGAAATATGGGGATCCACCAGAATAAAATAGTAATGAAAGGGATCCATAGATGTGAAATGGCTGGGAGCCACTACTCTGGATCATACATTATAATTACCAAATAGCAATTAAAAACAGTTCCTGTTAAGACTGGGAGATCATCTCAAGGATAAAAAATTCTCCAAAGTTGACATGGCATTAAGCACGTATTTAGGCCTATCACTAAGTACTAACCACGGTGACTCCGAGAGTGGGACTCGTGCTGTACAAGTGTGTATATTTATAATCCAATGATGTAGAGATGTCGCTTTATAGTGACTTCATTTGTCATTCCATTTGGAAGTCCTATGAAGATGAAACAGTGTCGACAAGTTCAGACCTAACCAGTTGGAAGAGCACACCAAGTTACAGCATTTGTTTGTCGCCTTTGCTTCAAACCAAGCAGATCTGCAACGCGACTGAACAGTCATCTGAGAGGGCATGGGCGGAA
The DNA here is from genome assembly GCF_001194135.2 of Octopus bimaculoides. Taxonomy (NCBI): domain Eukaryota; kingdom Metazoa; phylum Mollusca; class Cephalopoda; order Octopoda; family Octopodidae; genus Octopus; species Octopus bimaculoides. The sequence continues at coordinate 196,004,089 of NC_068981.1, read as the reverse complement.
AGACAAAAATGTTATTAACAATGAAGAACTACAAGGAGGTGACAATTCCTCGTCAAGATGGAGCGATCACCATATTTATTGTACTCAAATATTACATTCAATATATTTGCGTATGTATAAGAGAGTATATTTATTTCCTATCATTAATTAAATCATTTATTACCTTTACCATTCGTTGCTGTTGTTGTTTTCTTTTAATTTTGCCAAAATCTAATTGTTTTCCATTCTTACAGTTGAAAAAGTCTCAATGACTGAAACCGGTACTGAAATGTTTTGTATAAAATTATTTTAGCATTTTCTACCTTGACTTTTTTTCCATATATATATATATATATATATATTTATATATATAAATACATAAACACACACACGCACACGCACATGCACATACACAAACACACACACACACACATACACACACAAACACACACACAAACACACACACGCACATACACATATTTATATGGTTATACGATTGGTATTACATCGAAATTTACATTGTATCATATATCATTGAAGACACGGAAAATATGTAGACGCTAAAATAATGTTTTCTGTTTCTGTTTTAGCCTATTTCATACAGTTTTATGTTTATGTCATCGTCTTAATTTCATTATCTGTATAATACAGCGGATTATATTTTCTTGTGGACATGAATACGTGAGTAGATTCCATATATACACACTTATCTACACGCACACACACACACACACACACACACACACACACACAAACACACACACACACACACACACACAGATA
>NC_068981.1:196001821-196003080 GCF_001194135.2 Octopus bimaculoides | reverse complement strand
TATATATATATATATATATATTGTAAGAGGCTCCCTGTAATAACAGTGTAGCAACACGGTGGTGCATCAGCATGGCCGCAGCTCTAAGCTGAAACTTAAAAAAAATAAAAAATAAAATATATATATATATATACATACATATATACATATATGTGTATGTGTGTGTGGGGGGAGGCGCGTAGCTCAGTGGTTAGGTCATTCGGCTCACGGTCGTAAGGTCATGATTTCAATTTCCGGCGACGCGTTGTGTCCTTGAGCAAGACACTTTATTTCATGCTGCTCCAATCCACTCAGCTGGCAAAAATGAGTAGAACCTGTATTTCAAAAGGGTCAGCCTTGTCACACTCTGTGTCACGCTGAATTTCCCTGAGAACTACATTAAAGGCACTCGTGTCTGCGGAGTGCTCAGCCACTAGCACGTTAATTTGATAAGCAAGCTGTTCCGTATCAGCTGGGACGCTCGTCGTCGTAACCGACGGAGTGCTCCTAATATATATAATGTATGTATGCATAATACGTATGAGTGTTTAAGGGCGCGTCTTTTGCTGTGTTGTACTCGAAATGTTTTGAATAGTTTGGCGCAGTAATATAATGTGAAATGAGTGAAGAGAAAAAGATACTGAGACGCATCGAGAAAGACTATTTGAAAAAACAAAATGAAATAAAATAAACGCTGATGAAATTGGAGACGAAGTAAAATGTTGTGCGGTGGGTAGCGTTTCTAAAGAGATATGTGTGTTATGAAAATGGCTGCCGCCACATTCTCGATTCAGCTTGGTCTTCGATGTCACTGGTGTTTGTTCCGTTTAGCATAATTATTAACAAAATTGTACTCCACAGTGAGGCTGGGTCATTTGCTAGCAGTCATGTTATCATAACTTCAAGGCCACTCGATTCTACTTTTAAGCTACTGGAAAAACAAAACAAGCAAAACAAAACAAAAAGCATAATGTGTGTGTGTATAAAGAATATATATATATATATATATATTATTCATATTAAGGGCATTGCTACACATAAATGCCTCACATAATGAGGGACTCTCTAAAAGTCAAATCTACCGTAATGTATTCATTATGGTAGTTTTGACTTTAAGAGTCCCTCATAGCGTAAGGCATTTATGTGTAGGAATGCCCTTAATATAAATGGATATATTTGAAGGGAATAATTGGGATTTTTTCCCTTATGAAGTTTTTCACGCTAACTACTTGATAAATTCATATAAAGATTTTAGATTTTATCCTTAAAATTATATATAT
>NC_068981.1:195999259-196001572 GCF_001194135.2 Octopus bimaculoides | reverse complement strand
TATATATATATATATATGTATATAGTGGAAAAGGGGTTCAGAGTCCATAGAAATAAATTATGGTTAAAAAAATAAATAAGGTTGGAAAAGGCACAAACGTAAATTTTAGAGAATGTTTAATATTTTTGTTAGAGTGAGTGATTTAAAATATTACCGGTACTGGTGTATCTAGCTTATCAAATATTGAAAAGAATTTTGGGGTGAGTCAAAGAGAAGAAGACTTGGGGGTTAACAGGCTGTACCCATGGTTTTGTGCAAAGTAAAATTTTAATTTAGAGTCACTTCTTATATATGTTTTGTCTGTGTAGGTTTGGAGTGGGGGTTCAAATGACCCAGTTTCAGGAATTCCATTGAAAAGCAGTCTTTTGAATTGAATAGGGAATGTGTGTGTATGTGTCTTTGTGTATGTGTGTGTGTGTGTGTGTTTTGAATATATTGTCAAAACATTTCTCATTTTTCTATTGAGAAAATATGGTTTGTGGTTAAGAGTTTCTTTTAAGAATGGTCATTCAAAGGATTTGGAGGGAATTATTTTTTATTTGTTGTTGTTGTTGTTGTGTGTGTTTCGATTGAAGTATGAGTGTATTTTATTTGTTTTGGTGGTGTATGTGTGTACATAAGTGTGTGTTTTTGTGTTTTGGAAATATGTTGTGTAATTTGTGGTGTGTGGATTTATGTTGTGCGTTTGGTCTTATGGAAATGTTTTATGTGTGTGTGTATGTGTGTGCGTTTGCGGAGTGTGTGTGTGTGTGTGTGTGTGTGTGTGTGTTTATGTGTGACAGATCCTTATTTATTGATTGTGGGTGTTTCGATATTTAGTTGTTTTGAATTGTTTTCCCTCGTTTATTATCCGTTGTAGAAGGGGAAGATTTTAACATTGGTTAAGACCGTTTATGCACAGTTTGCAATGTCACTGCTTAGGGGAATCTTCTTTGTGCTCTCGTCTCGGACCTGTTGGAGGTGTATTGTCATTCTTTTGCGTAACGAAACACCCGTCTGACCGATATAGGTTTGTTGGCATCGACCGCATGTTATTGCGTAGATTAAATTTTCGGAGTTACGGATGAAATTTACTTTTATTTTAAAGGTTTCTCCATCTTTAAATTTGAATTCTGGTCCTTCAATTAGATATACCAGGTGCTGCAATTTGTTCTTCCACATTTTGTCACAGTTGGGTTTTGGGATTTGGTTATGTCGTTTTGTTGCTGTAATTTAGCCCCTCCCGGGGCTAAATAACAGCAACATTTGTCCTAAACCAGGACTGCCATGTTATGCTGGAAAATAATCCTTACTCCAAAGTTCTCATTGGTTGTATGTTTAATGATGCTACTTGTTTTTGTCCGTCTGGTTGGCCACCTTAATAGATTACGTAGTTTTGGGAAGTTTTGACCAAATATTTTTGCTTTAGCTGAAGTCCACCTGGTTGGGTGACTTCTTGGTGACGTCATTTGTTTGGTGTGACCAGTAGCGATGTATGACGTAGCTTGAACCAATCGGCATATATATATATACATATATATATATATATATGTGTGTGTGTGTGTGTGTGTGTGTGTGTGTGTGTGTGTGTGTGTGTGTGTGTGTGTGTGTGTGTGTGTGTGTGTGTGTGTGTGTGTGTGTGTGTGTGTGTGTGTGTATAAATAATACAGAATGGGACAAGAACGCAAAACATCCAGACAGTTAGGTGATACAAGAAAGGGACAAAACATCCAGACAGACGATACAAAGAAAACAAGGATGGATCATTCGGAGTTTTCTTTCCTCAGTCGAGTTCCAGATTATCCTTGCAATTTCGGCTGGTTATTCTCGATATTGCTCCAATCTGGCCAGCCCCATGGAAGAGGGTGGCAATTATGCGGATAAGCAAATTAGTTACACTAAATATCTTAAATATAATAGTTTAGGTACGAAATAAAGAATATGTATACACGCAAACCAAGAGAAAGCCAAAGGTGGAGACCTTCAGGTGATGAATTTCTAAGTGTGAATATACAGATGTTTATACTAATATGTCTAACTTTCAGAGTACAAATGACAGAGAAAATTAAAGGCATGAGAGAAAGGTGTTATAAGTCCAACAGCTGTTTTCGGGGGTGCGGAGATCCATAATAATGTTGTTAGATATGGTTCATCACGATATGTGGCCGTAATGGATACAATCAACATTAGATGATACGAGCTTCCGTCATCAGGGTAGAGAAGATCCTACATATCAGATTTTAATGCAGAGAAGTTCAAAGATGGAATGATTAAATGTCGAGAACTGGCTGTATTATAGGAGGAAAATAGGAAGGTCCGTGGCGTTGGGTGGGG
>NC_068981.1:195997636-195999094 GCF_001194135.2 Octopus bimaculoides | reverse complement strand
GTGGGGGGGTAAGCGTATTAAGACGGAATGGTGATAGGAGAATAGAGAGTCCAGGAGGAGTGGCGGGTTAATAATGCGGTTATTAAGAGAAGTAGTACTAGAGGTGGAGAAATGGAAGATGTGGCATGTAGAATGTGCGTGCCCTCACGTACAAAACACTTTAAACGCCATCAAAGTAGCTCAGAGGCTGCGTTAAGTAATCTTTGTAAGATTGTAAGCTTTCGCGAAGTGTAGTATATTGTTATTTTCCAGGAAATCAATTACGAATGACGTCACACTATCTCAAATAGTTCTTTAAGGAGATGAAATACGAGCGCAGACACAAATTTATTGTAAATGTCTGTTTGAAAACTAGGATGTTGCGTACATACACACTGACATACACACACAGACAGATACGCACATGCATATATATATATATATATATATATATATATAACATATATGTATATATATATGTGTGTATTTTTCTGTGCGCTTGTAACTATATGCATATATGAATATATAAGCATACATGTATATATAAATTTATGCTTGTATGCATGTTTGCACGTATGTATGTAAATATAAGTATTATTTTATTCATTTATTCTTTTGCTTTTTTTAGACAATAGACTGCGGCTATGCTGGAGCACTGCCATAAAGAATTTTTAGTGAAACAACTCGACTCCAGTACTTGTATTTTTAAAGCCTGGAACGCAAGATTCAGTGGACGTAACAAACCAACACCGGTTGTCAAGCGGCGATGAAACACAGATGAAAAGACACACACGCACACATATATATAACAGAGGACAATTACTATCGCAGTGGGACTGAACCCGAGGCCATGTGGTTCGGAAGCAAGTTCCGTACCACACAGCCACGCCTATATTCATGTGTGTGTGCGTGTGTGCGTGCGCGCGTATATATATATCTGTAAATATATGTGACAATTATTCGGTAGCCATGATAAAACTCCGAGTTTCGGATGTCGGGGCGGAACTCGGAGTTTCATCATGGCAACCGAATAATTGTCACATATTATTTACAGATAAATTCCTCTATTTACATAATATCGAGATCTCTTTCATTCTTTTGTTGTCTTACCATTTCTATCAATACACACACACACAGACATACACACACACACGCACACACACACACATGCACACACACACACACACACATATATACACACATATATATATATATGGGAGAATATACGAAAAAACAACAACAGACGAGGACAGGTGGTGTAAATAACAAAAGGATGTATTAGTATGACGCTCGGGAATACGGAAAGTCTTTGACGTTTCGAGCTACGCTCTTCAACAGAAAGAATACGGAGACAAGGAGAAAAACACGGAGAAAAAAAATTGAATAAAGTCCAGTCAACGGTCAATCATAATAATGGCTGATCATAACAATGGCTGACCGGAAGTTATAAATTCTTTTTTCAGGAGAGCTAAGAAAAGG
>NC_068981.1:195991772-195997041 GCF_001194135.2 Octopus bimaculoides | reverse complement strand
GGGGGAGAGAGAGGGGGAAGGTGGGTATGGGGGAGAAAGAGAGGAAGAGAAAGAGAGTGAGAGAGAAGAGAGTGAGAGAGAAGAGAGTGAGAGAGAAGAGAGTGAGATAGAAGAGAGTGGGAGAGAGGGAAGACGGGTATGGGGGAGAGAAAGAGAGAAAGAGAATGAGAGTGAGCGAGAGGGAAAGAGAGAAGAGAGTGAGAGAGTAAGGGTGAGAGAGTAAGAGAGTAAGAATGTAGAGAGTAAGAGTGAGAGAGAGTGAGAGAGAGGGAAAGAGAGAAGAGAGTGAGAGAGTAAAGGTGAGAGAGTAAGAGAGTAAGAGTGTAGAGAGTAAGAGTGAGAGAGGGGGGAGTACGACATACATATATGTGTGTATATCGCTTGATAGATAGGTATACAGACAGACTGATAGATATACAGATAGACAAATAGACAGATAGGCAGGCAGACAGATAGAATTACTATCACACTTGCAGTAACGTCTATGAAACATTTTAGCAACGCGGGTTTAAGTCACATATCTATATGCACACAGACATACATCTCATACGCACGCACACACACACACACACACACACACACACACACACACACACACACAGACACACACACACACACATACACAAACACTAAGCACAAACACAAACATCGACATAAAAATGTAGGTTAATAAAAGTATGAATAAGGAGTGTATTTACAAAGAAAATTGTTTATACAAATAAATATATGATTAATGTAATCAATCATATACGATGTTTGATCAATAAGTATCCGGACTGTTGCTATAGTAACGAAGCTAAAGTATGCACATTGAAGCCGCTAGGTGAAGATTGACCTTGAACTCTGCTGTGCATGCGCACTAAGTTTTAACCTTATAGCTCACCTCCGCTGTTTACAGAATTGATTAGAAGGAAGGTGTGTAGCGTGTCATCGTCGCATTGACCATGACAGAGAAAGTTGTCATGGCAATACCAGCTCAGAGGCCTACGGAAATTGCAGAAAGTGTATGGAGGGGAGTGTATGAGCCGCACACAAGCGTACGAGTGGTTCAGACGTTTCCAAGATGGTGGAAAAATTGTTAATATTGACGAATGTTCTGGGAGACCCGCAACCAAGAGAATTGAGAAAAACTTCGTAGATGCGCGTGCAGCTCTGTGGGGAAATCGTCGAACCACCATCCATGAGTTATCAGAGGACATGTAGATTAGTTATGGTTCAGTTCAGTCCATTATCATTGAAAATTTGGGTGAGATGCGTGTCTGCTATGCTTGTGCCAAAACTGCTTTCAGCTGACCAAACAGACACTTGGGTTCCACTTGCACAAAATTTCCTTAATGAGTGACGTGACCGATGAAAAGTTTTTGAAAACTTTGCGTTGGCCTCTGAGCAGGCATCACCAAGCTTTTGGCAAACTGTAAGAAGCAAGATTAGGTTTATCAGTGGATAGAAAAGCCTACGGAAAAGACCACGGTAACCTCAGGCAGGGAAGGAATAAACACATGAGAGCAAAGTGCTCTCTCTCTCTCTTTTTTCGATTTACAGGATCATGCTCAAAGTGGTTTTGTCATTTAATCGTACCATCTTTGCTACATTCACCCACCTTTTTTTGAAACTTTCACGAGACAAAACCTGCCTCTCCATTCTCACCTTTCTTTTCAAGTGGTACTTGAAAAAGTTGAGCGATTGGCCAGAGAGGTAAGTATTTGTCTCTAATCCTTTCGCTCGAGTCCACCACACATATTCTTTCACCATGGCCACCAGTACGATGAAAACTGCTTTGCCTTCCCGGCTGAGGGAAGGTGGCGGAGCAATTGTCAATATAGACTCGGCCGACAGGCGTACTTGTCCCACACGTGACAGCAGCCGTTCGGCATAAGCCCACAGGTTCGAAATGGTTGGACACTGCACGAGTGCGTGCAGAACGGTTTCCTCACTCTGACCGCATCTCGTAGATAGATAGATAGATAGATAGATAGATAGATAGATAGATAGATAGATAGATAGACAGACAAACAGACAGACAGACACAGCGAAAGAAAGAGAGGAAGAGAGAGGGAGAGAAAAGACAGGGGCAGATAAGTGTCTCATTATAATGTATAATGCAGCACGTCCCAAACACAAGTGACATTTGATATCTGAATGGTGAAGCAGCTGTTCCAAAACCGTTATAGTGCTGTAGGAGCTGTGTGAGGCAGCTTCTTCCAGGACAGAAGCCATGCTGTGTATTGTTCATTTGGTCATTTTCTTCTAGGAACATTATAAACGTCTTTCTAATGATTTGCTTCTTGACTTTACTGATACGTCAGAGAGATAGGCCTGTAGTTTTTGGCTTCTGCTCGGCTTCCACCTTTGTGCATAGGGCATATAATGCCATTTTTTAGATTTTTAGGAAGTTTACCACTTGCAAAGAAACTTTGGAAAAGTATCTGAAGTGGTTTGGCTTACATGACTTCGGGAGAATCGCTGGAAAGCCACCAGGACCAGTTGCAGAGCATGAGCTCATTTCATCTATGGCCGCTGTTACATCTGTCTTCTCAACGTTGTTGTAATCAATGGCTGGCAACTCTTTTTTAAGAGCTGCAATATTAAAAAATTCAGCCTGGATTTTTTATTTGCACGTGTCCAAGGGAGAAGAGAAGACACGTTTAAATTGTTCACTGAGTGTCTCACTTATCCTTCCGGGGTCCGCGTTCAGTGAGTCATTCCCTTGGTACAATGGTTCCATTTTATATTGTATTCTAGCTGTTTCTTTTGCGTGCTCTCTTCTGTCTGTCTGCCTGTCTGTCTGTCTGTCTGTCTCTGTCTGTCTGTCTCTCTCTCTCTCTCTCTCTCTCTCTCTCTCTCTCTCTCTCTCTCTCTCTCTCTCTCTCTCTCTCTCTCTCTCTCTCTCTCTGCTCTTTCCCTTATGTAAGTTTGATCTTATCTTCGATTTCTAGTAGTGTCCGTATTAATATAGACTTCTCCCTATCCTTCAGTTGCCTATTCAGCCGCTTTGAGACCTTTGACCTGCGCCTCATAAGGACTTTTCTGTCCCTAGGAATCTTGTGTGTCAGTGTACTGGCCTTTCTTTCTGGGGGTATATTTAGTGCATAGAGCTTGCACTGTTGACATAAACTGGCTGAGTTTCAGATCAATGTGTTGCATACACAGAATGTTGGACCAGATTCGTTTGTGGATCTCTTTGCGGATTGATTTTCATTTTGATTTATTGAAATTCAGGTTGGATAAGGCTTGTGTCCTCCTGATGTGGTAGATACCAACAGTTCGCTCAGGACCATACACAGCTAGTTCAACAATGTTGTGGTCTGAGAGTGCTGTTGGTGTCACCTTCACATTATGGATAATGTCCACATTATTTGTGAAGCAGAGGTCCAAGATGATGTTTCCCTTGGTTGGCCTGAGTATCACTTACTCCATGAACAGTATATTAGAAAGTTCATGTAATGACTCTACATGCATTTGTTCATGCAGTGACATTCCAGACAGGATGTAGCCTTCTGGCCATTTAACATGTGGGAGGTTGAAGTCACCGAGGAAGAGTATGTTGATGTTCTGATCTAGGTTTGTTAATACCTCCTCGATGTGTTTGAAGCTATCCTCAAATATGCCATCATATTTTGTGGCATTCGGCATACAACTACATCAAATTGCCTTATACGTATTATTAAAGTACCACAAGCTGAGTTTGAATGTGACAATAATACAAGAGGTGTGACATCTTCACGGATGTACATAGTAACTCTACCGTAGCTTCTTTCTCTTCTGTCTGTCGAAATACAGCATACTCTGGTATGCGCACATCCGCATGTTACATTAGGAGTTAGATGCGTTTCAGTGAGTACCATGCATATTGCTTGATTGAATGTAGCAAGCTCTTTGAGATAGAGAATTTTACTTCTGTTGCTGAGTTTTAGCACACCTCCGATGTTCGATAGGAATATGGGTGCGATATCTGAGTAGGTGTTAGTGGTGGCCAATCTGGGCCTGTCACCTGAGGCGGTCTTGTGCACTGGAATGCATGGCTTTGAGTTTGCACCCTGTGCATCCATATCAGCTGCTGTACTGTCTTCTGGGCAATGTTCATACAGCCTCTGGAGATTGCCTTTTGAGGGGCGCAGTATGCATGCGCTGATCTCTTTTCCTACTCTTTTGAGACTCGTTTCTTCCTGTTTGTGCGCTATTAACCTGCAGGTCCATGCATGATGGTTTCCCTCTATGTTTTTGCTGGTTCTGTTTCAGGTGGTTACCCTGCTTGTTCTTCCGATAAGATTTGGGATGAGCAAAACTGCAGCCCTTTCCCTTGTCTCCATGCCAACGGGTATCATTTAAGTAAAATTTACATTCACATACAACCTAGGCTCTATCAGTTTCTGTCCTTGTGCTTCTTCGTTTCTCCTTTTGGCATTTTGCGCTTTTGTTCTTGTTCTTGCCCTTCCTGTTTAGCCTTGGCCTTCAGAGCATCAATATATATATTTGTGCGAGTCACTCATATATCTCCCTTTTAATTCTGTCTTAAACGCATGCGTGTATTTGCATGTATTTTTCTACCTTGAGAAGAACTTTCCACAACCATTCACAAACTTTCTAACTCATAAGGTCTTTATGTTCTAAAAATGTAACAATCCCAAATAAAGTGCACTTTATATTCAAGGCTCTGAAGAAGCTATAAGATGCTATCCTGGCATTCAACTAGCAGCCCACCACATCCTGTAGCAGAAACAGCTGTAAGCTAATGAAATTCGTTACATAACAATTTTCTTTTCCAGTATCATCTCTTTGCTTCTCTCTCTCTCTCTCTCTCTATATATATATATATATATTTACATAAGTATATATCTACATGCATGCATATATGTATGAGTGTATATATCATATCAACATGTGTGTGCCTGTGCGTGTACATATATAAGTATTTTATGTCCAAACATAAAGAATCACATGTCATATTGATAAAGGCGGCAGTGGTTACTTGTTAACACATCCCGTCTCTGCAATCACTTCGTATGTTCAACTTTTGAACATGTTTCTCTCCTAACTTCCTTCTGCAACTAAATTTACACGTTCTCTTTACGTTGTCACGTGATAAACACAACCACATACCGCAGCCACTTCACAGTAAACCTTCTTCTTCTTCTTCTTCTTCTTCTTCTTCTTCTTCTTCTTCTTCTTATTATTATTATTATTATTATTATTATTATTATTATTATTATTATTATTATTATTATTATTATTATTATTATTATTATTATTATTATTATTATTATTATTA
>NC_068981.1:195989477-195991121 GCF_001194135.2 Octopus bimaculoides | reverse complement strand
CCTTAATTTCTATATCTGTGTGTATTGGCATATCCCAGAGTATGGTTGCTTTCTCGTTTTATTATTATTATTATTATTATTATTATTATTATTATTATTGTTATTATTATTATTATTATTATTATTATTATTCAGTAGTTTTATTTTTATAACGTGCTTTCAATTTACTACCGAGCGCAGCTCTGTGTGCCTTAGGTATGTGCTGTGGTTTGCTGTGATGCTCTTATGGTTACTGTATTGAAAGTGTTTTGCGTAGGATGTGTGCAGTGCCCAGTAGTGCTATTTTCTGTATGTTATATATAAGTCCTGTATTGGAAGGCCGCGAGCTGGCAAAAGCGTCATCCCGCTGGGCAAAATTCTTAGCAGCATTTCGTCCGTCTTTACGTTCTGAGTTCAAATTCCACCTTTGTGTTTCATTTATCGGAATCGATAAAATAAGTACCAGTTGCGTACTGAGGTCAATATAATCGACTCACCCCTACCTCCCTCAAGCTGACCTTGTGGCAAGAATTTGAAACCATCATTATTATTAATATTATTATTATTATTATTATTATTATTATTATTATTATTATTTTATTAGTAGTAGTAGTAGTAGTAGTAACGTGAGGGGTAAAAGTAGCCCCTACTATAGTCGTTATATGACTACTGCTGCTACGTGGTGTTGTTGGTGGTGGTAGTGGTGGGAGTGGTTGCGGTGTTACTGTTGTAGCTCCTTGTCAATAAAATCATCGTGTCTTCTTCTTCTTCTTCTTCTTCTTCTTCTTCTTCTTCTTCTTCTTCTTCTTCTTCTTCTTCTTCTTCTTCTTCTTCCCTTTCCCTCTCACTCTTCTCCTCCTCCTCTATCTTCTCTCTATAGTTGTCTTATTTCCGTTCCTTATGTTATGTATTATGTCATTATTACATTGTTCTCTCTTAACAAGCAAAGGACACCTCTTCTCTCTCGGTCCTCCTCCACCACGATAATTACCATAATCCTCCTCCTCCTCCTTCTCAGTAGCAGCGGCACCGCTATCTCTTCTACCATTCACTACCATTCACAAGCCACCGAGCAAACCTCTATGTCGTGGCCCGATCTGCTAGAAATAGCTACTATACTCCTTCCATATCACAATCTATATATTACCTTAACAAGTGAAGGTCACGCTGTGAAATGAAGTCCTGTCCTACATACTCTATGTCTGAAAAACGCTCTCAATAGATTGTCTCTTGGTAGTCACAGTATGAGCAATCTTAATTTTTCTTTCACAACTGTCTGCGCTGATCTAGAATTAAACGGGTCATACGTAGAATGAAAAACAATCTTCTTCCTTGATTCCGCACATTTTTTAAAAAATCTTATGCCTCTGTCAATGTTTCTTGATATTCGAGAAGACTGGCGGATATTTTCATATGTAATGTGAGATCAAATCACGACGTGGCCGCTTTTACTTTTCGTCTTTAGTGGACTAAATCGATAACACTATACACCTAATGTCTTCTAAATCTTAAACTGACTAAAATCTCTCAGAAAAAAATTAACCTTGTCTCAGAAGTTATTAAATTATTTATTACTAGGGTCCTAACGATGGCGAAATGTAAGAGTCGTTAGCATGGACGTACATACACATGTATATATATATACACATGTATATATATATATAT
>NC_068981.1:195987805-195988934 GCF_001194135.2 Octopus bimaculoides | reverse complement strand
TATATATATATATATATATATATATATATATGGGTATGTATGCATGTATTTGTCTGTCTGTTTGTCCACCCACCATCGCTTGATAACCGATGTTCTTGGTATGTTTGCGTCCCCGTAACTTAGTGGTTCGGCATAAGACACCGATAGAATAAGTACTAGGCTTACAGGGAATAAGTCCTGGGGTTGATTTGTTCAACTGAAGGCCGTGCTCCAGCATAGCCGCAGTCACATGACTGAAACAAGTAAAAGAATGAAAGAATATATACATACATACAGAGAGAGAGAGAAAGAGAGAGAGAGAGTTGGGGAGAAAGGGAGAGAGAGAGAAAGAGAGAAAAAGAGACATGCGCACGTATATATGAATAGCACGTATACAAGTTTAGTGTGGATGTGACAGTGTTGAAGAGTATATAGTGACCAAAATGCGAGCAAGTGTCGGCTTACTATATGAATATCGGCAAATCACATCCGCCGTGTTCGAGTTTTTATGAGTGCGTGTGTGCATCATATCTCTCTATGTATCTGTTTGTGTGTGTGTATGTGTACGTGCATATTTATGTGTTTCCTCACGTGTTGAAGATTTTCCCGTCCAATGTGTGGCAGGATAAGAATTTTTACAAGTATTTCAGTGCCAGTTGAAAGAGATAGAGATGAAGTTATTTTCTGAGTGACAACATCGGTAGTGAAACGTCGTTGTGACATCAACGTTAGTTCCCGTTTCACTCATCTGTCGACGGTAAAAACCGAGAATAAAGAACAAACATTAAGCAACAGGTGAGCCAGAGACCTACAGACGGTACTTCTATCTCCTGAAACAATATACATATTTAAGCACACACACACATATCTACGCAGCCGAACGCATGTACACACATTAGATATAGAAATATATACACATATATTGGTATGAATATTTATGTGTTTATTTGTACTATACACACGCATATATATATATATATATATATATATATATATATATATATACACTCATACATGCAGACAAACATACATATAAAAACAGTAATATATATACTTACATTACATTAATTATGCTTCAGAGTGGTGTTTGTGTATGTATATATACTCTCCATATATATATGTATGTGTATATATATATATATATATATAT
>NC_068981.1:195984829-195986918 GCF_001194135.2 Octopus bimaculoides | reverse complement strand
ATATATATATATATATACATACACACACATGGATATGTATGAATATATATCTTCAGTTCCCATACATGTGTGCTGAAATCTATATCCGTCCGTCAAACCCTCCTCGTAGAATGATATAAATGTCTCCAAGAATATCAGCGAAGTCCCAGAATATTGCTGCCAGTTGAATTTTACCGTTTTATATGGTCTGTTTTATTAGATAGCTAAATAGATTGATAGATAAAGTGGGAATGCGAGATGAGAATCAACAAAGGGAGCAGAGAGGGAGAGAGGGAGAGAGGGAGAGAGAGAGAGAAAGAGAGAAAGAATGAGAGGGAGAGAGTAATGGTGAATGGTGCCGTAAACATGTCTTGGAGAAGGGTTTCCGTTGAAGAGGAGTAAAAAATCGTTATAAACTGCTACTAAAATACAGATTTGTCTTGTGTCTTATAAACACGAAACACTCGTTGGTATTAAACATACTGCAGGACATAGGTGTGTGTGTGTGTGTGTGTGTGTGTGTGTGTTTATATGTGTTATGTGGGTGTATGGGTGTGCGGGCGCACGTATTTATGTATAGACACACACACACACACAAACACACACACACAAACACACACACACATATATGTATATATATATATATATATATATATATATATATATATATATATACACTCCTACACATTTCGGTATGTGTGCGTATTTGCGTATATGTGTGTGTTTGTATGTATCTGCTTTGCTCTCTCTCTCTCTCTTTCTCTATACATATATATATATATATGTGTGTGCGTGTGTGTGTCTGTGTGTGTCTGTGTATGTCTGTGTCTGTGCCTGTGTGTGTCTGTGTGTGTCTGTGTATATGCATGTATATATATATATATATATATATATATATATATATATATATATATATATATATATATATATATATACACGCACGATGCATTTTATACGTTGAGGCGCAGGTGTGGCTGTGTGGTAAGATATTTGTTAACCAACCACATGTTTCCATGTTCAGTCCCACTGCGTGGCACTTTGGGCCAGTGTTTTCTGCTGTAGCCTCAGACCGATCAAAGCTTTACGAATGTGTTTCGTAGACGGAAACTGAAAGAAGCCCGTCATATATGTATACATATATACATATATATGTTTCATGATAGTCAATGTGTGTGTGTTAAGTGGGGGAGCAAATAAACATTCACCCTATATATTCGTTCTTCACAACTGTTTTCTTATTGTTTCTCTTTCAGTGTCCTTTTGTGTGAAAGCTGTCGTCACACATCCTTCAAGAACGAATACACAAGGCGGGTGTTTATTTGGCAAAAAGAAAAAAAATATATATATATATAAAATGACCGTTCCGAAATATAACAATATCTGTTTCAACACATCTTTTATTCTTCTGGGATCGATAAATTAAGTACCAGTCGCGTACTGGTGTCGATCAATTGACTGACACCCCTCTCCAAAAATTTCGGGCTTTGTGTTTTGAGTAGAATAGAATATGTTTCAACACACGATTTTACATAAGGAATATTACAAAACACATACATACACACAGGCACACACACCAATACACCCACATACATCCATTCATTTATGCATATATACATATATATACATACCTGCATGAATGCTTGCACACATACATACATATATGCATACATACATATACACATGCATACATACATACATGCATACATACACACACACATACATACATACACACATACATACATGGATGCATACATACATACATACATACATACATACATAAATACATAGATACATCTTACCATGGCCACAGCCATAGAGTTGAAACGTGAAAAAGTATAAAAGTATAAAAGTATAAAAGTATGTATATATGTGTATACGCATGTGCGCGCGCGCAATTATGTGTGTGAGTGTGTGGATTTAGCTATCAATATTCACTCTGCGTTTATTTTCTCATATTCCTTTCTATTGAAGAGCGTAGGTTCGAAACGAAAAGACTGTCTCACTTTTCCGAGCGTTAAGCTAATATACTTGCTTGTTGTTCATACACCAGTCTTCGTGTTTTGCTTTTCTATAAATTTCAAACATATGAATATATATGTATATATATATA
>NC_068981.1:195982031-195983216 GCF_001194135.2 Octopus bimaculoides | reverse complement strand
GTGTGTATGTGTGTGTGTGTGTATATATATGTGTGTGTGTGTGTGTGTGTATACGACGGGATTCTTTCAGGTCTGGTTGACCCGAGGCTGTAGTAGATGACACTCTGCCCAATGTTCCACGCAGTGGGACTGAACCCGGAACCATAGTGTTGAGAACGAATCTTCTTGCCACACAGCTACTCCTGCGCCTATGTATGCTGTTTTCTATCTTTTAATCCACAGAAGTTACAAAGTGACTCAAGACTGTTTCGTATTTCACCCAAACTGGCTTTAAATCCGAAAGTCTGTCCTTCATAAAGATTGACTGAAAATGATAATTCTCATTGGAGTGTACGTGGGGGAAATAAAAACCGTAGTGTCACGGGAACAATTAGATCTTTTGAAATAGTTTGCCCATTAATCAAGAACGAATGAATGAACAAATAAAGTACAGTAACAAAATAATAAATAAATAATACAAAGAAATTCTGCTGAATAATATATAAATATGTATACACTCACACATAGAAATATATATATATATATATATATACACGTACATACACACATGCATATATACATAATTGTTTTGCGTGGCTGTGTGTGTGTAGTACATGTGAATGAAAGAAATACATTCTCTCAACGCAAGGAGAAAAGAAGTGATCATATTTAGTTTAAATTTGACACGAACCAGAAAATGTGTTGTGTAGGACGCTAAATAGAGCACGATAAATTTGAATATGCAGCCTATTCAACGAACCCAGGTACCAGAAGAGAGGGCTGCTTGCTATGACAGTACCACAATATTGATTCGATATAATCTAATTATCCAGATCCAGAACAATGACCCTCACAATTGTACTTCTGAAAGTTGGCAACGATTATATATATAAAGTCTGTCATACCGGCCATATATATATGTACTCTGGTTCAAGTTTCAGACCCAATAAACAAGTAAATCGGCGGTATTTTACATAAATGCTGCGCTAAACTATGTGACTCGTACAATTTCAACATTCTATATTAATGGGTCGCTCCAGTAAGCAGGCTTTTCCACGCGCGCCCACATGCACGCACACATATAAACAGATATATACATACATGCATTCATGCATACACACACACATACACTAATACACACATACAAAGTTATACACTCACTCACACACACATACACACGTCTGTGCATATATATATATATATATA
>NC_068981.1:195978653-195981870 GCF_001194135.2 Octopus bimaculoides | reverse complement strand
TATACATACATATGTATATTGTTATACTTTGGGATGGTCAAACTGCTTGTCAATTAAACACACGCACCGTATATTTGGTCTTCATTTCATCTTTATTATTACCATTATTTTAATTTCTTTGTCAAATCCCTTTCGTCACACATCCTGTGACCTCTTCACTTACTCTTTATCCTATGTGGCTCCTTTTGTTTTGCTTATTTCATGTTTTCTTTTTGTGGTATGTATCCTTATCTGCGCATGCGTTTGCGTCTGCATTTGTGTGTGTGCGTGTGTGTGTGTGTGCGCGTGTCCCTGTGTTGAGTATGTTTTGTGTGTGGGCATGTGGGTGTGCTCACTGCCCTGTTTTTATCCGTGTCTTTTATGTATCTATTTGTTTTGTTTTCTTTTTATTCTGTCTTTAGTATGTTTATGTGTGTCTTATGTGTGTGTTTATATTGTTTTATTTATTATGCTCTTTATAGCTGTGTCTTTTTTCTTCTCTCATCCTCTCTTTTGTCGTCAGGTTGCGCAGTGTGGTAGAGTGGCGACGGAGATATTATTTAATTCATATTTTCTGCTGAGGCTCGCTCTGCCTACTACCATATATTTGGCCTCCGTAATCCGAGTGTCTATGGGTTGATAATATCTTAACATCTATGCTATTAACCGAGCCTCCATGTTTTAATTAAGCATATTGGTACAGCATTGACGAGCTTTTTTCCTCCCTTTCCAATGTGTAGTGGTGACTGAAACGCCAATTCCGTTGCAGAGTCGCTCATTTACAGCTGGGTGGACGAAGTGATTTGTTCAAGAACACAACCTAGCACCCGGCCAGAGAATCGAAACTACAATCTCACGATCATGAGTGTAACACACTGTCCTCTAAGCCATGCGCTTTCTCGTTAGGGGCGTGTCAAAGAATATCGATCTAAATTAGTGTTGATTCTTATTAAATGAACCCTTTCAACCATCCAGGCCGGTTTTCCCGCCTGAGCGTATGGTATATATATCGGCTAGGCCGCTAAGTATTTAACCAATGAAAGACCGTTTTACATCGCAGTTTAGGCATCTATTGACGGCGGAACAGGGCTAGACAACAAAATCCAAGTGCTGCATATAAGGACCTTCCCAAAAAGTTAAAAGCAGTTTACTGATATAATTATAAAGCTCTCCTGTGCGTCGGGGTATCACAGCAAAATTACTGGTTCGACTGGTACGCTAAAGTTCAGTTTTGGAGGTAGAAGTGAGAAAATAAAATAAACAACAAGAAATAAGTATTTTGTCTATTTATCATAAATAACAAAATAAAAAAAAGACTAGCACATTAATAGAAAGAAATCATAACTGAAGCTCAGGGTGGAGGTCATGTCAGGATGGGCTCATAGGGTCAAAAGGGTTAAGAATGACCTATCCTTTTCTGAATACTACTAACAAAGATTTTTCAAGACTTGGATATAATACCAGTAATATTACACAAGGGTTAAGAAACTATGGTCCAAAAACTGCGTAAACCCAAGGCCAAGGACATTGAGTATTACCACTTAAAGCCGAGAGGAATAGAAAATGGTACGGGGATTTCAAGAATAATTACATCTTGGTTGGTACCGGCATTTCCCAAAATGTACCTCAATAGATTCTTTCGGTCAGCTTTTTTCCATCTTGGCCATTGTTAACTACAACGCAAGTTCTCTAAATTCAAGCATGAATGTATGTATTTATGTATGTATGCATGTATGTATGTATGTTTGTATGCATGTACGTATGTATGTATACATGTATGTATATATGCATGTATGTA
Organism: Octopus bimaculoides; assembly: GCF_001194135.2. NCBI lineage: Eukaryota > Metazoa > Mollusca > Cephalopoda > Octopoda > Octopodidae > Octopus > Octopus bimaculoides. The sequence goes on along the minus strand of NC_068981.1, from coordinate 195,980,093 downwards.
TGGGTGTATGTGTGTATACATGTATGTGTGTATGTATGTATATATGTATGTATGTATGCATGCATGTATGTATGTATGCATGCATGCATGTATGTATGTATGTGTGTATACATGTATGTATGTGTGTATGTATGCAGATATGTATGTATGTATGTATGTATGTATGCATGTATGTATGTATGTCTGTATGTCTGTATGCATGTATGCATGTATGTATGTGTGTATACATGTATGTATGCATGTATGTATGTATGTGTATGTATGTAACTGTATATTTTTACAAACGCACATATGTATATTGAGGACACACACACACACACACACACACACACACACACACACACATATACATTCATATATAAATAAATATATATATAGGGAGAAAAGAGAGAGAGAAACAGAGAGGTATGTGGGTGTGAGTGTATGGTTCTAAATGTGGCTGTGTAGATATGTGGTTATATGTGTGTTTCTATGCATTTACTTATGTGTATCAAATATCAGTGTAGAATGGAAGGGAGGGGAGCAAAAAAGAGAAAAAAAAAACTGGAACTTCCAACCATGTACCCCGCCCACAAATTTCCCCATCGTTTCATAGAATTCTAAATGAGAACAGTTCCTGTCAACAAATGGTAATTTATGAGACGAAACCAGCATTTACTTTCATTGGACTTGGGTCTTTTGTTTTTGTTTCCAGAACCGAATAAATCGGTCCGTAACAAAAAAAAAGTATACATAAAAGAATAATTAAAAGAAAAAAAATTGAAAATTGAAAAAAATAATAATAAAAAACAGAAACAAAACAAATCAAAACAGAACAAAACCGGGTAGAAAGAAAGAAAAACGGGTACGGTTTCGGCACGTACCCTTAGATTCTTGGTTTGTCTTGGATGATGGCTTAAAGACGTTGTTTCTTTCTCCTTCTCAATTTTGAGAAGTTTATGAGATGATTGTCCAACCCTATCACCTCAAAAGGTAGTTGCCGTGACATTAGGGGATGCTTCTGGCTTCTGTTAAGATACGGGTATAAAGGGTGTTGAAAAATATATTCCAGAGAATGGTTATTAATAGCAGAAGTTTGGAATTTGCTACCGGTACAGCTTCCAGTTAGGCCGATAATGGTATGATAGCTTATGTATTTAATGTAGAGGCGTGTGAGTTACCACGTTGCATGTGTAGCTCTTACACACAAAGACATAACACACACAACACACACATTTGTATGTGTGTATCTTTGTGTATATATACATACGTACATACATATATGTGTATATATGCATGTATGTATATATATACATGTAGGTATGTACATATATGTATGGATAAATTTGAAAAGACAACACGAAACCGGTTATTTCTCAAAATACAATGTTTATATACCAAAAAGATTTTCTAACATTTTTCTAACATTTTTCTAACATTTTTCTGACATAATTTAAATAT
>NC_068981.1:195974308-195978334 GCF_001194135.2 Octopus bimaculoides | reverse complement strand
TGAAATGGAAATGTCAAAGCGCGTTATTCGAGTAACTTTGCTATTCAACTTCAAAAAAGGACGTAAAGCAGCTGAAACTGCTCGCGATATCAACGAAACGTTTGGTGAGGAAATGACCAGTGATTGGTCAGCTCGAAAATGGTTTAAATGATTTTGCAGTGGAGACCTGAGCCTTGAAGATCGTGAGCATAGCGGACGCCTATCTGTCATCGATGACCATCAATTAAAGACCGTCATTGAGAAAAATCCACGTAAAACCGCTCGAGAACTGGCAAAAGTTAGTCAGAAAAGTGCCTGCAACCATTTGCATGCGATCGGAAAATCAAAAAGCTCAACAAATGGGTACCACACGATTTAAATGAAAATCAGAAAATGCCAGATATGAAATTTGCTCGTCGCTTCTTCTCCGTAACCAGACCAATCCATTTCTCAACCGTATTGTGACTTGTGATGAAAAGTGGAGTCTGTACAATAATAAAAAAACGTTCTTTGCAGTGGTTGAAGTAAAATGAAGCACCGAAAATCTTCCCTAAACCCGAGTTCTTAAAAAAGAAGGTTATGGTGTCTGCTTGGTGGTGTACTGCTGGATTCATCCTCTATAATTTCTTAAAACCTGATAAAACCATTACTGCAGAAGCATATTGCCATGAAATTGCCAAAATGAATGAAACACTGCTACTCCTCCCTCCCAGACAGAAGAAGGCCGATCATTGTTCATGACAATGTTCATAACAATAATAATAATAATAATAATAATAATAATAATAATAATAATAATAATAATAATAATAATTTTAATAATAATGATCAAGGGAACCCATAACAAAACCAAGCAAAAGACCGGCGGACAGATAATCATAAATACTACAAAATAGTTGATTTAGGAGTTACACACACGCACACACACTACGATGCAACACCTCTCCAAAATCATGCAAGAATAAACTCGTACTGTAAATACCCGACAAAATGGACAAAAATCACAACATATACCATAGAATGCCGATATCCGACAGAAGGACACAATCTGCGCTACAAAAACAGCACACAAGATAAAAACTAATACAACCGAAGACTCAAATAAAGCCCTATAACAAAACGTAATGATACAATACAATGTTCCGCACCCCCCGCCAAAAATGCAGCGCACACCACGCAACAAGCACAAAGTGCAACAAATGATCTACGCAGAAGGGGAAGTAGTCATCAGAAAATTAGATATCTCACAAAGAAAGATTAAAAATGAGCAAATGTGGAAAAAGAGACTACAAAATAAGGTGAAGACTTTAAGAGGAGATCTGAGTGGAATAGAAAGCTGGAAAACAAACAAGTTAGGAAACACAAGATGCAAATCTTGCCTCGAGGAAAGATATTTAGTCAAAGAGAAAGGATTTGGGACAGTAATAGAAGAGTTGAAACAGCGTATCAAGGCAGTAGCAGGCAAGCTCTCCAGATTCAGGAAAGAACAGATCAGTAACAACAGAATAGATTATTTGAGACAGACCAGAGAAGATTTTATAACCAAATAAATAAGTGGAGAACGAAGTACTGAAGATGAGAAACCTAATGCAGAGGAAGCTAGAAGGTTCTGGAGTAATATTTGGGATAAACCAGTCAATCATAATAAAGATGTAGTATGGTTAAAGAAAGTGAGGGAAGAAAGAATGAGTGAGAAGCAGCCAGGTCTAAGATAAACTAGTGCATTAACGAGTAAAGTGTTAGGAAAATGCCGAATTGGAAAGGCCCAGGACAAGATTTAGTTCAAGAGTACTGGCTAAAGAAATTTCGTACTTTACATAGGAGGCTGAGGGAACAACTTCAGTATTGCTTTAATGAAGGAATAATACCATATTGGATGACTTGAGGGAGACAATACACACTATGAAATATAAGAGCAAGGGCAATATAGCTAGCAACTATAGACCAATCACTTGCTTACCATTCGTGTGGAAGCTGTTAACAGGAATGCTTTCAGAAAGCATTTACGAGCACCTTGACAACCAGAATTTGCTACCAGAAGAACAGAAAGGTTGCAGGAAAAAGGCTATATATTTATAGACAAAACAGTTCTAAATGAAGTAAAACCTAGAAAGAAAAATCTAATAGCGTGGATAGATTATAGGAAAGCCTATGACATGATCCCACACTCATGAATAAGTGAAAGTTTGAGTATGAAGAAATGGAAAGTAGCTTTATACTCAGGTGACATAGTTTTAGTGAAAGTTAATATCAAAAAAGGGATTTTCCAGGTGGACTCGTTGTTACCTTTAATATTTATTCTATGTTTGATCCCGCTCAGTTTAGTATTAAAGAAGGCAAAGGCAGGGAATCAGTTCAGAAATAACAATGGAAAAATTAACCATTTGCACTACAAGGATGATCTGAAGCTTTTTAGTAAGAATGAGAAAGAGATAGATTCCTTAATACAGACTGTAAGACAATTCAACAAAGATATAGGCATGGAATTCGGCATAAATAAGTGTGCAATATTAGTTATGAGAAGGGGACAGGTAGTCAACAGTGAAGGAATCCAATTACCAGTAGGCCAGACATTAAAATCATTGAAAGGATGAGAGAGTTATAAGTATTAAAATCTGACAGAGTACCAACTACAGAAATGAAAACGAAATCTGAGAAGGAATACACCACAAGGGTGAGGAAGCTAATGAAGTCAAAGCTAAACGGTCCGAATCTAGCGAAGGCTGTAAATACTTGGACAGTATCATTACTTAGATACTCAGCAAAGGAATTCAATATGAATGGAGGACTCCACCCATGGGTAGGAGTGGCAAGTTTAAAACTACCTAGAAAAGAAGGTGGAAGAGAGTTAATATCAGTGGAAGACTAGCTAGAGTAGATATAGATTCCTATGTAGGTAAGAGTGACGGAAGTTTATTAAAAGCAGCTAGAGTCACTGCAAGACATAGGGAAATAAAAAACACCAAACGAACTTAAAAAAACAGAAAAGGAACAGAAATTATCTGACTGGCAGAAGGCGTGGCGTGGGAGATTCCCAAAGATAGTTTCAGCAAATAGTAAATGTGACCCACTTGGTAAGTGGATGTGAGATCCTTGCACAAAAAGAATACAAGCACCACCATGATAAAGTGTGTGTGTATCTTCATTGGCTCTTATGTTGTAAATACCAATATGAAGTAACAGAGAACTGGTATGAGCATGTACCAAGTAAAGTTATGCAGGAGGATGGAAAAGTAACGATACTGTGGGACTGGGATTTTCAGACGGATCGTATAATCGAACACCGTCGGCCGGATATTGTCATATTGAATAAGAGAGACAAATACTGTCAGATCATTGATGTAGCCATAGCAAATGACATGAATGTTGTGAGTAAAGAGGTTGAGAAAATCACCAAGTATTGTGAATTGAAAGTGGAAATGGCAAAATTGTATGGAATGTGAGAGGGTAATGTAAAAGTGATACCAGGGGTGATCGGAGCGCTGGGCTCAATCCCATTGAAACTTCAAGACTTCTTAAGGCAACTGGAATTCCCATGCAAGATTGATGTCTTGCAAAAAGCAGCCTTGTTGGACACAGCGCACATCTTAAGGAAAGTATTGTCTGTCTGAGGTCCTTGTTGTGACTTGACAGATGACTAAAGACTTCGGTGCATTATTACCTACACTGTGTTACGAAGGAATAATAATAATAATAATAATAATAATAATAATAATAATAATAATAATAATAATAATAATAATAATAATAATAATAATAATAATAATAGTAATAATAATAATAATAATAATTGTTGACAATGAATAGAATGCACCACCCCAAGGCAGATGTAGAACGACTTTACTTTATATATATGTGTGTATATATGTATATATATGTATACACATATGTATATATAACAGATTTGATTAAGCCCAGGATAATCTAAAATAAACATGCCCAAGATGCCATGCACTGCGATCGAACCCATTAATGTATGGATGAGAAGCAACCATTTTAATTCTACGTAGCCATGACTAAACGCAGAAGTATATATATATATATATA
>NC_068981.1:195973885-195974298 GCF_001194135.2 Octopus bimaculoides | reverse complement strand
GTGTGTGTGTGTGTGTGTGTGTGTGTGTGTGTGTGTTATATGAATCGAATTATATTAATAGAAAATGTACAGAAGTATATGAATAGAACGGTATTTATAAATATATATCCACGAGCCTAGGCAGTGTAATAAATATACGTAATGTTCTTATATAACAATAAAAAAAATTATATATACCTATGTATATGTATTTATGTATATATACTTACATATATATATAAATGCATACACATACACACATGTATTTATACAAACGCGCGCGTTCACACACGCGTATATGCATACATCATGATTATCATCAAAGACTGATATATATGGACATGTACATGCTATTATATATTGAACACATATTTTTGTGGTTAATCATCACCATATATTTCTTTTTTTCCACATCATACACACATGCACATACA
>NC_068981.1:195968414-195973157 GCF_001194135.2 Octopus bimaculoides | reverse complement strand
TATATATATATATATATATTCATATATATATATATACATATATATGTATGTATGTATGTATATATATGTATGTGTGTATGTATACCTGTGTAAGTGCATAAACTCACACACAAATACACAGTTAACGCGGTATAATATAACCTGCAATATCAAGACATCTGTTTGATGTGAAATTCACAAAGAAATTTAACTCTTTTTTGTTTTCTTTTTTTGTTTTTGTTTTGTTTATTTAAATTATTCTTCTATAATTTAATGCAATATTTTTTCAGTGCCTGAATTTCAACGAACCCCTTTAATCTCCTACAAAACGTATCGGTTGGATTTGATCTATTATAGACAAACTGATGTAGGAACCTCTTGGTTTATCGTTCATTTAGAAATAGCAGTCACTAAGTCTCGAAATTCCATCCTTCTGTCTTATACAAATAAAGTGTAGTCTGTAGTATAATCTTTTGTGTAAGACTAGCAATTAACCATGTATGCATGTCCCTGTTCTCGAATTCACTAGAATTGGCCACGAGAAGCTTTCGCCATCAATAAACAGGAGTAATATATCCTCTTTCTCTTCTCTATTTCTGTTATTCTGCTCTTTTGGATGGAATATTCTTGCTTTGTTGAACCCGGAATGATGAAAATCAAATTTCATTCTGGTGAGATAAGAACTCACAATATGGCGACGAAACATACTGCAAGGCATTCTATCGAAGGCTCTAAAGCAGTGAACTTCTTTGGTCCTTGTTTTATTCCTCTGGATCACCAGAAATTGTTATCCATTTGAAGTTTTTAAAAATTTCATATTTTTATAATTAAATATTATTAGGAATCGAATATAAAAACTTGTTAAAATATTTTGTGCAATGTATAACCAATTTATTGCAATAATTTTTACCATCTAAATTTTATAGGGAACCCCAAGGGTCAGGTGGATCCCAGTTGGGAACCGCACCTCTAAAGGCTCTACCAGTTCACCTTAGATACGAACGCTGTCCTGAAGGTGATACAAAATTGGGCTCAATTTTTATATTGACTGACATAGGTCACCGAAATTGCAGCTCAGTATGGTCTCCACCACATGCGATGTATTTGCGCCATCGCCGAATCCTACTTTTGAATCTTCTTTGAAAAAATTCCGATGTGAGCTGCTGTAACTATTTTTCTCCACTGTCAAGTTACTCTCAGCTGTATCATAAGATTGTTGCTCTCAAAGACTTTGTTATGCTTGACCGGACAAGTAGGTGTCAGAGGGTCCCAGAACCGAGGTGGACGATGGGTGAGGTAACGCTCATCAGCTCAATTTATCAATTGATTGATTTCTTACCAAAGATGTCGAATCGTGCATTATCGTGGTGAATGAAGACCGTATACAAATTCTTGTTCGGTTTCCTTTTCTTAAAAGCTTCTCTAAGTTTCTTCCAAAACAGTTGCCATGGTTTAAACACGAATCATTGGCTCTCGAAAAGAAATGACGTCATTCCATAGACTTATCATTCGATTCTGGACCCCAAAATAGCACCTAGTTTCTTCTAGTTTCTTCCTCTTATTATGAGAGCCAAACAACTGAGCCTTGATGGACTTCAAACACCATCATCGTTCTTTTCTTCGTGGTACCAATTTTGCATACACTTTTCGATAACCAAATTCTCTGGCTATATAATTATATATTTTCAATAGTGATCGATCTCTGGAGTGACTGAATTCTCAAAGTGTTTTGTTTTGCGTACACACTTCACAGTATGTAACAGTATTAACGTTAAGACTTGCTGAACGTAGAGAAAATGATAGTATGAAGGTATCTGAACTACAAGGTTCTAAGAACCAGTGAACTCAGTCTACGGGGCATAACTACACACACGCACGCACGCACGCACACACGCGCACGCACACATACACACACACACACACACACACACACACACACATTTTCTTTAGAATGGACTGAACAGAACAATGGTTGACACGTGGGATGGAGAGTCGATTAAGAGGCCAGAGGATGTGTGACGAAAGGTTTCAAGCTAAAATAAGAATAATGATGAAGTAGAACGAAGATATAGTATGTGTGTGTGCGCGCGTGTGCGCACGGGTCCAAACAAACGGATTTTTAAAAACTGAATTATTGTAGTTATTACTAACATTTATAATAAAAATCAATCCTCATCATCATCATCATAATTATTTGGTTTAGCTCAGGTTCGGTCTTATTCCTGTTAAGAATTATGTGTGTAGTAGGTTACTACCTGTAACCTCGGGTATCCACAAGTTTCCAGCAGTCTTTCGAGTGTTTAGAACCCTCCTGATAATCCTTGCTGTCCCTAAGAGACAAGCTAAGCTGTATGTAGGAGCTCTACCAGGCATTCTATTTCAATCTCGTTCAGCCATTTGTCTATATCTTGGCTTACTGTTCCCAACACACCAATTATTATAGGCACCACCTTTACTGTTCGCATGCTCCAAATTATTCCCATTTCAAACTTTAAGGAATTGTATTTCTTTTTTTGTTTTTCTTCCGCTTTCTTTACGATCCTGAATCAAACGGAGATGATGGGTCGATCAGTAAGCATCTTCTATCATTTTCTAATTTCTTGTCCGTTTGAATAGGAAAGTCTCACAAAACCCTACGTTTTTCCGACTCCAGGACTCTTTCAATTCAATGATTGTACCTTGTGTTTCCAGCTTCAAATCCCCCTTTCTGGCACAGTTTTTCCTACCTGGTCGTGCCTCTATTTCTTATATTCATCCTGTGCTAACTTGGGGCACTTTGTCACAGTAGGTGTCACTGTCTCGTTCCAAGTTCCACAGACTTAGTGGGTGGTGTGTCTTCTTTATCATTATCATAATTAGGGTGGTTAACCTCTCCTCTGTATTTATATGCCTCCTTTGAGATTGGGTGCAGTTTTTACTGTTATTATTATTATTATTATGATTATTATTATTATTATTATTATTATTATTATTATTATTATTATTATTATTATTATTATTATTATTATTATTATTGCCTTTGCACAGCTTCTAATGCTGGAGATGTACTACAGTGTCAGCTGTTCACGACCAGTGAACTAAGGTAACACCCCTTATTTTTCGAGCACCTTCCGGAGTATTCGAGCAGTTCCAAGCAGTGCTGTTATCTGCAAGTGTTCCACTCTTATTGCAGCCCCTACTTGTTCCATGTACTTCTTGAGATTTTTACTCACTGTTCCCAGGGCTCCAACAATTATTGTTACTACTACCACCTTTCTCATCGACCATAACTTCTTAACCTCCCAAGCTAACCTGTCATATCTATCGACTTTTCTTCCTTCCTTGTCGCATACCTTGTTGTCAGCTGGGCATACTATATCTATGATCCAGCATAGTTTACTTTACTATCATTATTATTATTATTATTATTATTATTGTTATTATTATTATTATTATTATTATTATTATTATTATTATTATTATTATTATTATTATTATTATTATTATGTGTTAAAAACTCAGCTTATTTTATGGGTACGATGGAAAACGTCAGCTGTCCTATCGTAATAATAATTATTATTGTGGTTCTGATTTTAATATATTCGGCATGATTGTTATTGTTGTTGTTGTTGCTGTTGCTGTTGTTGTCAATATGGTTGTTAATGTGCGCGCGCACACACACACACACACACACACACAATGTTTTATATTTGTCCGTCAGAATTACCTACCATGTTACCCAATGTATATACGCATTTATATGCTTGTATAGGCATATATACACATATGTATGTATGTACGTATGTATGTTAGTGTGTGTGTATGTATGTATGTATATATGTATGTATGCATGTATATGAGTGTGTGTGTGTATGTATGTATGTATGTATGTATGTATGTATGTATGTAAGTATGTTTGCAGGTCGGTGCGTTTATGTATGTAAATATGTATGTATGTATTATGTATGTACGTAATGTATGTATGTATGTAATGTATATATATATGTATGTAATGTATGTATGTATGTGTGTATGTATGTTGCAGGTATTGGAAGGAATGCGGAACTTTGAGCAGAAATCTAAAATCTAAAAACTTTCAAATGATTCATTAAACTTCAATTATTCAACTTATATACTCAGATTATGTATGCATGCAATATATTTCCAACACACACAAACGTGCACACACACACACACAAACACACACACACACACACACACACGCACACACACACACACACACACACACACACACACATATATATATATATATATATATATATATGGGAGAATATACAAAAAATAACAACAGACGAGGACAGGTGGTGTAAATAACAAAAGTATATATTAGTATGACGCTCGGGAATACGGAAAGTCTTTGACGTTTCGAGCTACGCTCTTCAACAGAAAGAATACGGAGACAAGGAGAAAAACACGGAGAAAAAAAATTGAATAGTGTTCAGTCAACGGTCAATCATATATATATATATACACACACACATACATATATATACATACATACATATATATATATACGTACATATATACATATATACATACATATATACATATATATATACATACATATATACATACATATATGCATATATATATATATATATATATACATATATATACTATATATACATATATATACTATATATATGTATATATGCATACATGTATATATATATGTATATGTATATGTATATATATATATATATATATATATGTGTACATATTTATATGTATATATATATGTATATATATATATATATATATATA
>NC_068981.1:195966221-195968089 GCF_001194135.2 Octopus bimaculoides | reverse complement strand
ATAAAGTTGAAAAAGGTCGATTGATCGTATCTCTGTTGAGCAGAATGTCATTGTGGATATATTAAAGGCTCTTTAGACACACTTGCACACCTACATACATACGCACATCATAAATACATATCTATCTATCTATGCATATATATGTATGTATGTATGTGTGCGTGAGAGAACGTGTGTGAGTATACCCCCATCAATATGCGTATATATGCTTATACAAACATGCACATATGCTCATGTACGTCGCGTATAACGGATTGTATTCATCACATGCAAATATAATATAACATGAACTCACTCTCTCTCTCTCTCTCTCTCTCCACACACATACACACACACACACACTCACACACACACAAACACATATATATGTGTGTGTGTGTGTGTGTGTGTGTGTGTGTGTGTGTCTTTCCGTTGTGCGATGGATAAATTGTCGCCATATCATTTTTAATTCGTGTATGTGCACTGTTTGTTTTTGATTTTATCGACTACACAGTATAGTAGGGTCAGTTGGGCACCGTCTGTGAGAAAATCAGCACCATGACGCAATACACACTGCCAGAAATTTGGAAACATGCTGTAATGTTTGGCATTCGCATCGGAAGCTCCAATACGAACATTTCAGAATGTTTGAGTGTCAATCTAAGGACAGTGCAGAGGATTCGGAAAGAGTTGAAGGAGTCTAATGGTGATTACGAAGGTAGGGCAGCTCAGAAAACTCACTCTAATCGTTCCGATAAGAAAAGAACTCCCGAAGTCGTTTGTGAGATCCAAGGCATGATTGACAGCGATCCCTCCAAGTCAATCACCAGATCCATCGCCAGGGACATCGGAGTGCCTGAGTTTCTTATCAGGCAGGTAGTGCATGAAGACATTCGGCATTCTTCATACTAGATGAGAAAGGACCAATTTTTATCCCAAGCCATGAAGGACAACAGGAAAGAGGGCGCTACGAAGTATTTGAACAAACTCAAGTATCCCCTCGAATCGAACGTACTTTGGTTTTTCTCAGAAGACAAAAATTTCTACCAGGATCAGATGGTGAACACACAGTACAACCTTTGGCTTGGCGTGTTCCCAAAACATGTACTGAGAACGATAAAAATCAAACATCCAGTCAACATCACGTTGTTTGGATTGATCACCAGTGATGGCGACCTTATGCTTCCATTAATTTTAAGTTTAGCGGTGTAGCAGTATTGGATTGACTAATTGACATATGAAACACATTTCTGGCAACTGGTACGTAAATATTAATTGCTACCAATGATAAAGTGCTTCGTTTTGCAGCCATAATATTCTACTAAGTATATTAAAGTTTTACAGGTCGATATCATACCTTACCTTTGTGTGTTAGCAGTGCGATGTTTTTATCTCTATGTTTATCTCTACAGATTTTCTAAAGAATTCGGAGCCAGCAGTGAAAGTTACGATGTTTCGAATTCTTTAGAAAATACAGAGATCGATTCTTGTACTTACTTTTTTAAAAATCTGTTACTTATTCTATCAGTCTGTACTGCTGAACCACCACCAAATTATTTGAAAATAAGAAAACCAACACCGGTTGCCAAGCGAGTGGAGTGAGAGACACAAAGAAATATACACATATACACATACATACAACGGGCTTCTCTCAAGACCACCACCGCCACCAATACCACCACCACCACCACCGCTGCCGCCACCGCTGCCGCCGCCACCACCACCACAGCCTCCACCACCACTATCATCTCCATGACTATTGCCGCTACTGTCATCTCCATCAACACCGCTAAAAGCATCAAGAACGCCACCACTACCGCCATCCCCACCACAGCCACAACCACAACCACTAAAACCACTACCACGAACTCCATAACCAACTCTACCAC
>NC_068981.1:195963449-195965481 GCF_001194135.2 Octopus bimaculoides | reverse complement strand
ATATGTGTATATATATATATATACATATATACATACATATAATTTTGTATACATGTATATACATACATAATATTATATGTATATATGTGTATATATATATATACATATAATTACATGTATATAAGAATGGATATACATCTCTGTGCGTGCGTGTGTGTATTTATAAGAAATAACTTTCCTTTGAAACCTGATATTGAAGACTTTGCTCTTGTCAAAATCTTGCTATTGAAGGCCTAATAAGGAAATATAAATTCTATCAAAGAATTTTTATATTTCATAATTAGTTCCCCGATAGTTCTTTGGTTTGGACTAATATCGTTGCTAAGAGCATAAAAATTTTACGATCTCAGTCTCTTTTTCTGAATGAAATTATGATAGCTTTCCGCTGTTGCCGCGTTTTGTTAGCGGCAGCAAAGAATCATTCGAATGTTCTTTTAAATGATAGCAATCATCATCGTCAGGTGCTTTCTTATTTTACGGTTCAAGTGTTTAATTCATGTATGTGTGTATTGATATTTGATCTGCATTTTGCTACTGATAAAGCTGTCGCTGCTTGTCTAGATATATTTGGACATCTGTATCGAAGGGGAACATGACTAACTTATTTTTTGTAATGTAGTTTTGGCGCCTGTTGTGTATTGTAACGGAACCTTCTGGTAAATGCACAATGAACCATCCATTAATGTTGTGTGCATAAAATAGATATTGTTCAATTAACAATGCGCCGTGAAATGTACAACTATGCAAATTAAGCTATCTGCTACAGTGCTAGCTTAATTTCTAACTGCCTTATATAGCATTTGAATATTCTCAGTGCTATTAATTTTTGGCACAAGTCAGTTAACTTTTCTTTGAAGAGTGGTCATCAAACAGCTAAATGGTCAGTCAGGAGACTCTCCCCTTCTCCCATACATTGCGCGGAATGAATGCGTTTGTATTACTCATTTCTCCACTGCCAGGCTCTGAAATATTCATATTTAATTATAATTTCATGCTGTAATGTACATATGGTATTGTTTTACACGTTTCAGTTATTTGACATCGGCCATGCTAGAGCACCGCCTTAAGGAGTTCAAGTCGAAGGACTTATTCTTTGAAAACCAAGTACTTATACAACCAGTGTCTTTTGCCGAGCCGCTTAGTTACGGGTATATAAACGTTACAACATTGGTTGTCAAGTGCTGGAAGGAGGTGAAACAAACACAGACACAAAGACATACACATAAATATATATACATATATATGTATACGACAGGCTTCTTTCAGTTTCCATCTGCTAAATCCACTCAAATCTTTGGTCGACCATAGGTTTACGTTCTGAGTTCAAATTCTGCCTAGGTCGACTTTACCTTTCATCCTTCTGGGGTTGATATAATAAGTATCAGTTATGCACTGAGGTCGATGTAATCGACTTAGCACTTCCCCACAAATTTAGGGCCTTGTACCTATAGCAGAAATGATTATCTCTAAATACTTTATTTTATTTAAAAAAATTTTTTAAATTTTTCAGTCTGTTTAGAACTTTCTTCCTATGAACTGACAATTTAGATAAATAATCTTTAATCAACCTGGCCTGATTATTTTCTTTTGCCTGTTTTGGTTATCATTCTATTTTTTCTGGCGCTATATCTATGGCTTTAGTTTTGTCTGTAAACTGCTGAAAATGACTCACCACTTTGGTATGCATAATCACACCAAGTGAAATAGAGAGAATATCACAAAAGACTTATTCAAACATTCACCCGAAGAGGAGGATATTACACCTTAGACGGATGATGATGGTTACACAATACTGTACTAGTGTACTAAAGATGTAAAAATTTGTTGAAACAATTGTAGTGGCTCTAAATAAAGAATGTAGTTAATTCCATTTTTTATTATTTATCTTGCCTGTTTACCAGTCGGTCTGTCTCTCTACCTGCCTATCTATCTATCTATCTATCTATCTATCTATCTATCTATCTATCTATCTATCTATCTATCTATCCATCCATCTATCTATCTATCTATCTATCTGTCTGTCTGTCTGTCT
>NC_068981.1:195961313-195963439 GCF_001194135.2 Octopus bimaculoides | reverse complement strand
GTCTGTCTATCTATCTATCTATCTATCTATCTCTCTATCTGTCTGTCTGTCTGTCGGTCTCTCTCTCTCTCTCTCTCTCTCTCTCTCTCTCTCTCTCTCTCTCTCCCTCTCTCTCTATCTATCTAGTTAGCTAGCTATGTACATTTAAAAGCTTTAGCTCCGACAGATCGTGAAATAATTCTTCGCTACATTTCACTTTTTATCTGCCGAGTAAATACATCGTTACACATTATTTACAGGTTTTATTGTTAAATACTAAATACGTTGTTTCATTAACAATAAAGAAAGAGAAAAATATTAATATTGAATTACTTTAATATAGGATTGAAAAACAAACAAAAAAAAGGAATCCAAATTCGAGTGAGATTTAAGAATAGAATCTTAAAAAATGCAGAGAGCTAGCACCATTTTAAATTCGAAAAGAAAGAGACATTTAAAATATACAAATTCTGAGAAATACTTCTTAAATAATCCATGACGATCCGATGAGCATTCGATGCACTGTCTTTATATCTGTGTTTGTGATGTGGAATGTCTTAAGACAGCAATAGGCCTTCCATTACTACAACTTTCTTTTTAATATTTTTTAAAAAAAGAAAAGAAGATCAGATCGTAGGATGGAATTTTTCGTCTTTGAATATATTTTTCATTGCTAATAGAATCCAAGATATTTAATTTGTGAATAAACATTTTAAATTATATCTAGCGCTCTGTTTACTCCGCAGATAAAAAGTATGGCGATAAATATATCGACGACGTGTTTATTGACTGTGTATTCGATCTTGATGTAGTTTTATCTCGACTTTGTCAAGCGATGAAATTACAAACAGTGTATAAATCGCTACTGGTGATTTTCCTAGCTCATTTAGAAAAATATTATGCAAATAACTTATACCGTAATAATTTTCTAATTTGTTTTATATAAGTCTAAGTCCTTTTGGCTACTGGAGCTAAGGTGAGACGGTTGTCGTGCTGACGATGGTTATCAAGTCAGAAACATGTCCATGACTGTCTTCATATGTCCTGACAATAAGCAGAATACATTATTATTTTATTGTAAAGACAGTGAGATGATAGAATCGTTAGCACGCCGGACGAAATGCCACTAAGCATTTCGTCCGGCGTGCGTTATTAGTTCAAATTCCACCGAGATCATATTCCCCTTTTATTCTTTCGGGGTCGATAAAATAAGTACATCGACCCCCATCCCCACCCCCACCTTCTGTCAAAATTTGAAGCCGTTATTTTTATTCGTTAAGTTCATATTTCGTCTTTTACTATTCGTTTTAATTGTGGTGAACTGGTTTATGAAATCTGTCAGTTGTACTTTGCAGTAAAGTTGCTCTTGTGTGCGACTCTCCAGCGCAGTCCTAATGTCTTCATATAACGTCATTGTGCTGACTCATATCCTTCCATTCAACAAAACTATTATTAATATGGTTTCCTTTATTTACGTATAATTCATACATTTAAAAGGAAATAACAAAAATAATTTTATTTTGGTATTTTTCTTGGCTAAATTAATTAAACCAAACTCTCTTCCTTTGGAAAAGAGAAAACAAATACTATACAGGGTTGGCCAAAAAATCACCTGGCAGTAAATCAAAACCTTTTAACTCCAAGATTAAAGCAAAAAATTATTTTATATGAGATTTTGCTAATAAATAAACAAATGTTGAAAACAAAACAAAACAAAAAAAAAGCGGTGATTTTTAACTCACTGCATTCAATTATTAAACATTCATAATTGGAATGAATAAAAAAAAAAAATTGAATATTAAGTATTTATGGAATCTTGATTTACTGTCGGGTGACTTTTGCCCAACCGTGTATATAATAAGGTTTACGAATTTTGGCACAAGGCCAGCAATTTCAGGATAGGAGATAAGTCGATTATATCGTCCCCGTCCCCGTGCTTAACTGGTCCTTATTTTATCGACACCGAAAAGATGAATAATAAAGTCGACCCTGGCTGTATTTGGACTTTAGAACGTAACGACAGACAAAATGTCTTAAGGTATTTTTCGATGTTGTTGTTGTTGTTATTATTATTATTATTATTATTATTATTATTATTATTATTATTATTATTATTCAGTAGTTTTATTTTTATAACGTGCTTTCAC
>NC_068981.1:195958907-195959871 GCF_001194135.2 Octopus bimaculoides | reverse complement strand
TATATATATATATGTGTGTGTGTGTTTGTATGTCTGTGTTTGCCCCCCACCCAACATCACATGACAACCGATACTGGTGTGTTTACGTCCCCGTAACCTAGCGGTTCGGCAAAAGACACCGATAGACTAAGTACTAGGCTTACAAAGAATAAGTCCTGGGGTCGATTTGCTCGACTAAAGGCGGTGCTCCAGCATGGCCGCAGTCAAATGACTGAAATAAATAAAAGAGTAAAAGGAAAGAATAAATGTAAATAATGTAAATAATGTATAAACTGTAATATACTATTTCTTTACAATTTAATTGTGACTCCGTCGGTGACAACGACCAGGGTTCCAGGTGATCGTAAAATTAACGTCAAAATGGCTAAGCCTTGCCAGACTCGCGTACCCGTAACATAGTTCTGAGATAGATTCAGCGTGACACAAAATATACCAATGTTGGCCCTTTTGAATTACAGGTACAACTCATTTTTATCAGCTGAGAGGATGTAGCAACGTTAAATAAAATGTTTCGATGAACGCCACTACATATTCCGAGGATTGAACTCACAATCGTGACCCGATTACTGTAACCACCAAGACACATGACTTCAATTTATTTTCTCCATGCATTCAAAAGTAGAATTTAGGGCAAGTCCTCTATGATATAATATTTAAAGGACACTTAGACCGCTTAATGCTCTCTCGACATACGTTTTAAACGGTCATGGGCCACAAGTGAACGAGCTGAAGATCTACTTAAGACAATCGCGTTATCAAGATTCTGGAGTCTAGAATCTAGACGAACCAAGATATATATTTAGAGACAATGAAGGTGACCGTATTTTTTGGTAATTCCAAATTTTCAGACGACTATTAATGACTGAAAACACTTTATGTCTGCATGTGCGTGCGCGTGTGTATGAGTGTTTGTGTGTGTGTGTGTGTAGATATATATATATATATATATATATATATATATATA
>NC_068981.1:195957640-195958120 GCF_001194135.2 Octopus bimaculoides | reverse complement strand
CTCTCTCTCTCTCTCTCTCTCTCTCTCTCTCTCTCTCTCTCTCTCTCTCTCTCTCTCTCTCTCCATACGCACGCACACACACAAACATATATATATATGCACGTGTCTGTATATGTTTGTGTATGTGTGTGCACGTCTGTAAATATATATGCATATATATATATGAAATGCGGGAATATTATTTAAAGAAAATTCAGCCGTATTTGTCAGTAAATAGAGCCAATAGTTGAGATAAGACATCATTAAGTATTATTGTAGTTTATAGTCTCTAAGTTTCTCTAGAGAAGCTATTACATAAATACTGCTGTAATTGTGACGGTTAAGTAGTCTAAACGGAGCAGACGGAAATATCTCATTGGCCACGTAGATAACTGGTGACGATAAACGTTCTAAGTGGTCAGCATAATTACTGCTGATATTATGCATGTATATGTATATATATATGTATATATATAAATATGTATATATATATATATATAT
>NC_068981.1:195953393-195954743 GCF_001194135.2 Octopus bimaculoides | reverse complement strand
ACACACACACACACACACACACACACACACACATACACACACACACACACACCTCGACGGAATTTGAACCGAGAGCGTAAAGACAGACGAAATAACGCTAAGCATTTCTCCCGGCGTTGCTAACGTTTCAGCCAGTTCACCCACTTGAAAGTATTTCAGCTTTGTAAAATTATAAAAATTGAAAATAATAAAACGTGAAAATCAGACTTAGTAGGAGTTTCATTGAATAATACAAGAAGATAAACACAATATAAAACCATATTTAATCATCACTAACCGTGATGGAGGGTGCGAAATAGCAACTGTGTTGCTAGAAATAAGAAGTAAACACCTTAAAGCTTCATAAACACTAATTTGTATACACTTACAAGTTATCTCCCTTGTCAGTGTGTGTGTGTGTGTGTGTGTGTGTGTGTGTGTGTCCGCATACATATGCACATTCGTTCCCTGAAATATAAGTATTATATCTTATCTCATCATGATGAAAGTCGATCAACCGGCAATGCACCAGCATGGCTGAAACTCTCAAGTTGAAACTAGTTAGAGCGTTGCATTACTTTGCAGCCAAGTTATGGGACTCTTATTGTTTCCTTATAGCCATTTAAAATACAGAGTGGTTGCACTGCAATCAGAGTACAGTTCGAGTCGATCCATTTCTTTCCGGTTTTACAAATTCAATCCAACGATGTCTAGTCTGTCTGTCTCTCCGTCTGTTCGTCTGCGCGCCGATCAATAAGAAAATACTCTAATTATTGTTATCCAATATCGGTGGTGATAAATTTCGTTTATGCATGCGGTTACCTGTGAGTATAGGCTACAGAAAACGCCCAACGAAGGTGAACTGAATCTTACGTTCTCATTCAACATTCTTCAGATGATATGCGTCTCCTTCCGATATATATTTTGTTTTTAAACACAGCTCGTCCATAACAGATATTATGAGCGGACGAGTGCGGCAATAAATTTGCCTATAATGATATATTAATGTTAAGTATGATGCACGAAAGATTATTCTTGCTCTCCCCCCTCTCTCTCCCTCTCTCTGTCTCACACACGCACACACATGTATAAACTTATATGTGTGTGTGTGTGTGTGTGTGTGAATATGTGTGTGTGCATATATATATATATACATACATATATATGTGTGTATATATATATATATACATACATATATATGTGTGTGTATATATATATATACATATATATATATGCACATATATATGTATGTATGTATATATATATATATATATATGCATGTATGTATATATGTATGCATGTATATATATATATATGTATATATATATTTATGTATATATGTATATATATATATATATATATATATATATA
>NC_068981.1:195948642-195950736 GCF_001194135.2 Octopus bimaculoides | reverse complement strand
ATATATATATATATACCACGTCTACCAAATCCACTCACAAGGCTTTGATCGGCCTGAGGCTATAGTAGAAGACACTTGCCCAAGGTGCCACGCTGTGGGAATGAACCCGGAACCATGTGGTTGGTAAGCAAGCTACTTACCACGCAGCTACTCTTAGGCCGAAAAAAAATCTTTTATCACTCAATATGGCCGTCCTTTTGAGCACTTACTGCCCCCACACGAGTACGAAACTTTTTTGCAGTTGCTGCAACTTCCACCGTTTTGAATTTGTGTGTCGCTCGCACGATGCAGGTTTTCAAGCTCTTGACACTCGAGTGTGGTGAAGCATTGGTCTTTGCTTGAAGTACGCCCCATAAAAGTGATCGAAAATGTTGAAGTCTTGGGCTGTTACTGCGCCAGATGTCATCCCTCACAAAACTGGCACCTTTTCACCAAGGAAGGCTTGTGTTGCTTTTAACCCATGGCGTGGTGCAGAATCCTAGATAAGCACCACATTGTCAAACCTAAACTTTTGCTCTATCCAAGGTAACAGACATACATTGTATGTATGTATGAATGTATGTATGACGACATACATACATACTTACATACATACATACATACATACATACATACATGCATACAAACATACATACGTACATGCATGCAACCTATGCTGAACTATTGAGAAATCTGCAGTTACTCTATCCAAATTGTAAGTTCAGGTTTACACCTGTAATTATTGGGTTCCTGGGATATGTAACACACTGCCTAAATACCAATCTTGAGAGATTAGGTTTCTCAAAGCCAGAAAGAAGAAAGCTAATTGGAAGACTACAGATCCAATCCATCTCTGGAACTGTAAAGATCTGTAAAGTTTATCATTTAAGTATATATGAGCTTGTCTAGATACGCAACTTTATGCATCAGAACACATACATAAAACAAAACATACAAATCTTCACATATACATACATACATGCATATATACGCACACATATACATACATACAAAAATATCCTGTTGTTGATGTTGAAACTCCAATGGATCTAGGTTAGAAACCGGTTCTTACTCTATTGGCAAGAAATCTTGAAATAAAACTGAACAAACTTAATATATACCTAATACATGTTTATGTACGTGTGTGTGTGTGTGTGTGTTTGTCTACGTGGCTGTGTTTGTCACACTCCGCCACCGCCTAACAACAGGTGTTGGCTCATTTAAGACCCCATTACCTAGCGGTCCGGCAAAGGAAACCGATTGGATAAATGCCGGAATACATACGTACTCATGCCGATTAGTTCGACTAAAGCTTTTCAAAGCGGTACCACAGCATGACCGTAATCAAATGAGATTGAGAGAAGAAAAAGACAACAGTAAAAATAAAAGAATTATATTTAAGTATAGTTGGTCAGCCAGTTTGGACCGAATCTTCGATAGCAACAAAACATACACTAGATTTCTATGCGAATACATTTTCTTTTCAATAAATTGATGAATATATTGACAAGGCAAAATAATAAGTACAACGTAAACATATGCAAATATATGCATGGCGGCCATGGTTATAAAATGATTATAATAACAACGCTCTTATGATGACCAATAATCGGGAATATAAAAAAATCACAACACAAATGTAGCAGATATTTTGACACTCGAAGGTTAAGTCAATAAATAGTGATTTCTTTACAATGAATATATTTATGTTTTATGTTCAAAGATGGCTTCTATGAGAGTTAGTTACACTAAAGAAAGAGAGGGAAGAACAAACGGGTTGCTCTATAAAGTAGTTGCGTATATATATGTAGATATGTGCAGACATACAGGCATACATTAATCTATCTGTCAGCCTATCAGTCTGTCAGTCAGTGAGTCAGTCTGTTCATGCATATTTGTATATTTACACACACACACACACACACACACACACACACACACATATATATATATATATATGATATAAAAATATAGCGCAGGAGCGGCTGTGTGCTAAGAAGCTTGCTTACCAACCCCATGGTTCAGGCTTCAGTCCCACTGAGTGGCACCTTGGGCAAGTATCTTCTACTACAGACCAAAGCCTTCTGAGTGGATTTGGTAGACGTCGTATATATA
>NC_068981.1:195948148-195948631 GCF_001194135.2 Octopus bimaculoides | reverse complement strand
TATATATATGTGTGTGTGTGTGTGTGTGTGTGTGTGTATACACGTACATATATGTATATGGACGCCTACATTTTTTCTGCAAAATAGGGGTAGCTTATCCTGTTCAGGCTATATTATTAGCATTATCCTGCGTTTGAGAATTTAAAATCACTTCTTTAACTTTCTAAGACATCTCAACGGTTCTAAAAGCAAACTTTGTTTGTTTGTTTACGTCCATCGTAATTTGAATTTAATATATATATATATCTTTTACTCTTTACTCTTTTACTTATTTTAGTCATCTGAATGTGGCCATGCTGGAGCACCGCCTTTAGCCAAGCAAATCGCTCCCCCAGGACCTATTTTTGTAAGCCTAGCACTTATTCTGTCAGTATTTTTTGCCGAACCGCAAAGTTACGGGGACGTAAACACACCAACGTCCGTTGTCAAGCGATGGTGGTGGGACAAACACAGACACAGAAGCATATACATATGCATATATAT
>NC_068981.1:195945217-195948048 GCF_001194135.2 Octopus bimaculoides | reverse complement strand
ATATATATACATACATACAGGATAAAGTATCCTTCTCGTCGCCTATGATCTTATTGTTGTGGGGATAATAGTAATAATAGTACACCATTCCTACGCGATGAGTGGTATGTGCTAGTCACTATAAATAGGGTCACGTCGGACAGCATAAGGAGAGAGTACTATTAAACGGTCATAGATTGTCGTGGCATTTACTGGTCTTTCTAATTATACTGCTGTTATGTGTGCGTCATAACAAACCGACGTTTAAGGAATACAACACTTATAAGGGTCAGTTTCCTGCTTTTCGTGGCGTTTATATAATTAGCCCCACTGGGAAGGACGCCGGTCTGTCGCAGCATTGGTCATTTTTGCTAGCTGAGTGGACTGGGACAACGGGAAAAATGAAATATTTTACTCAAGAACACAACGCATCACCAAGTCGGGGAATCGAAACCACAATCTTATGATCATGAGACCCACACCTTAACCACTAAGCAACACGCATATACAGGGCGCGGTGCAAAAGTAGGTATGCAGTTATGAAAAAAAAAACTACAATATTCATTTGTTTTTATAAAAAAAATTTTAAGTTAGCCTCATTTTTGATCTTTTCAGTGTCATTAATCCTAATTTATAAAAATACTTTTATCGTAACTTTAAATAAACGAGTGTGCGTGTGTGTGTGTGTGTGTGTGTGTGTGTGTGTGTGTGTGCGTGCGTGTGTGTATTTATGCGTGTATGTACGTGTGTGAGTGTAAAGATATACTGGTGTTTATAAAAATGATGTCTTTGAAAAGCTTTTCAGAAATGTGGTTTAGGAGTTAAACAAAATGATTCTTCTTCATGTAGACTTTATATTTTGCAGACATACAATATTTAAAATTTCTCGCATGAAAATCAAACAAATACGTATGTAATAAATTCAAACAAACTGGATACTTTGACGTAGTTTTAACTTGTTAGAATACAGCATTGAAGAGCGATAATAATTTCTGTATTATATGCTACTGTCATTGGTTTCAAATTTTGGTATTAGGACAGCAATTTCGAGGAAGGAGTATAATCGATTACGTAGATCCTAGTGCTCGACTGGAATTTATTTTAACGATCCTGGAAGAATGAAAGGCTTAGTAAACCTTCGCGAAATTTGAACCCAGAATGTAAAGACGAACGACAAGTATTTTGCTCGGCGTTTGAATGATTCTGCCTAACATACTTCTGTCATATTCATATTAAACCTTTCTAAAATTGCTTGGTGCCTTAAAAGGAGTGATGCTGGACAAAGCAAGTTCATAAACCATTCTTGGAGAATACTGGTCATCATCCAAGCTTCTTATCTGAATTTAGAAAGTTCTTGTATTTTCTGAGTCATGCACAAGTGAGAGCTCCAGAAAGGTCTCAAAAAGCGTCAGATAATGTTTTGTAGCATTAAAGATGCTGATTTTCTCTCCATCATTTATACTAACAGGTACCCACTCCACTGCAACAAAAGAGCGCGCACTTTCAACACTATTGTGCATTTGTTCTGGCATGTAACTTCCCTAGGGGATCATTTTCTTCAGTTCCTTGTGTAATAATGTGACGTGCACACCCAGACTATATTGCGTGCAAGTTCCTCCGCACGCACCCACGTACATATGGACCACGCAAACACTCAAACGCACACAAACTAATATATATATATATATATATATATATATATATATATATATACATACATACATACACATACACGCATACAGTAACCGTCTCAGATAATCACAAACCCAAATGGTCTCTTGATTGAACAGAAGAATCTTGTTGCTTTGTTACTGACCGGCTTGAACTCTGCAAAGTGAAAAAAAAAATCCAGCTTATATCTCAAATACACATCCATGCATACATACATTCATTTATACATAGATATGTGTGTGTATATATGTGTTGTTTATATGTATGTGTATATGTAAATATATACATGTATATATGTATATGCGTGCGTGAATGTGTGTATACTCACACATGGGGATACGTATATTCATGTGTGTGTTCATGAAGATAGATAAACACATATTTGTACACACATATAAGCATATATGTATATACATACATACATATCTGTATACATAGATGTACATACATCCGCATCAAAACTACATACATATTACATTATATAATAAACGTCTCTATGTCTGACGATCGACGAAATACTGGCAACACGAAATATGGTTTTGAGAAAGAGAGAAGAGAGAGAGAGAGAGAGAGAGAGAAGAAAGAAGAGAGAAGAATATGGAAATCTAATTAATTCCATGTTATCAATGATCTTCTAGAGAGATTGATATCTTGGCAAACAGAGATTATCAAGGTGATTAGTTTTAAAGAACTGCTAAATTCCAATATACCTAATACCACTAGCCTAATCTACTTCCAGATCGAATCAGATTTACTTATTCTTATAATCAATTAATTAATATCCTTTTCACCTTTTTTTTATGATTATTATTTTTTGTATGTATTTTATATATCTGGTTCTTTCTCTTGTTGTTGTTGTTGTTGTTGTTGCTGTTGTTGTTTTGGTTGTTCCTATTGGCTCTGGTGTGTTTGCAGCTATCCTCATTATCGTTATCATTGTTGTTGCTGTTATTGTAATAGTGATGATGATGATGATGATGATGATGATGATAATCATAATGATAATAATAATAATAATAATAATAATAATAATAATAATAATAATAATAATAATAATAATAATAATTTGAAGGAGAATAAAAAGAAAATGAAGACGAATTATCATTATTATTATTATTTAAAATAAAGTTGTTTCATGCTAATTATTATTACTATCATTGTTGTAATTACCATTATTTTTA
>NC_068981.1:195942540-195943480 GCF_001194135.2 Octopus bimaculoides | reverse complement strand
GAGAGAGAGAGAGAGAGAGAGAGAGAAAGAGATAGATAGATAGATAGATAGATAGATAGCAATAAGAAAATGGAGGGGATTAATAGGTGGTATTCATCAACTTGCAGACATTGATGAATACCACCTATTAATCCCCTCCATTTTCTTATTGCTCTATAAATTAATGGTAGAATAAATTTTTACCCTCAACCATTTATTGCACTTGGTAATGTAATTGCCATGCAATGACAAAACACTAGTGCAATAATAATTGGGTATTCTTTCAGCAGTATATTGGATAGATATTATTCCTTAGTGCTTTGGATTCACAACAGCTAACTTTCTTGGATTTATATATATATATATATATATATTTCGAGAAGACATTTTCCTTTAGATAGTAAAGAATGTTATTTTTTATCGTTTATGCTTTATTTTTGTTTATCTTTCATTTGTTTCAGTCATTATACTGCGGCCATGTTAGGGCATTGCCTTGAAGAATTTTCAGTCTCATGAATCGACCCTTGTAGTTTTCTTAAAGGTGGCACAGTCATTAAACAATGTCAGGTTTAGGTTATATATGCTGGGGAAAGAAGACTAATGTGATGATGTGACCTCATAACTGTCAACATACCGTAAGCAATATTTTGTAAGCTTTTGTTAAAAGACTTCAATATTGTGGATTGTTTCAATTCTTTGTTGTTAATAATAATTTTTGTGCCTAGTGAACTTATATTCCTTCAGTTCTCTTCTAAATGACATTCGCATTTGTCTCAAGGCAATTTTTGGCAACATATAACGATACAAACGCAGCTTCTTTCATATACAAGTACGGTAAATAGTTCAATTCACCGCCGGATTTGCGCCTCCTGGGGACCTGAGGAACTCCATATTACGGAGACACATCATGTTAAGTTACGAGGACTTATAGTGCAGTATGGCGAATCACGAGGAGGATTAA
>NC_068981.1:195941433-195942530 GCF_001194135.2 Octopus bimaculoides | reverse complement strand
TTTTTTTTTTTTTTTTTTTTGACTGTATTCAAACAAGTCCCGTTAATTTGAACTTGCTATGATAATCTGTCACTCCAAACACGCAAAGGAACTTTGCAGAAGTGGAGCTTTTATTTCCAACAAGATGGTGCCTTCCTACACTA
The DNA here is from genome assembly GCF_001194135.2 of Octopus bimaculoides. Lineage (NCBI taxonomy): Eukaryota > Metazoa > Mollusca > Cephalopoda > Octopoda > Octopodidae > Octopus > Octopus bimaculoides. The sequence goes on along the minus strand of NC_068981.1, from coordinate 195,942,387 downwards.
CCACAGTAATATAAAGGCCTAGCTTGACGAGATTTTAACAAACTGGTGGACCGCTTGACCTCATACTCCAAATATGCAATTCTCCTGCACCTCTAATGTTCATTATATCTCTTTTGCTCTACCTTCCCCTCTTTCTATAAGATATAAATCGCGCCTGGAGAAATCCACACATCGAACACCCAGTCATCCAAACAACATTTATATCGGCCATTTTGATATACGGATATATAAATGCCGTCGTGACACACTGAGTATTATATGCGGCCCTCATCTAACCCATATGGCACACATTGTGCATAACTGCTTCGTACACATTATTTTACAGTTGTGCAATCACTTTCATTTTCTAACTATTCACTAACTCTCCCCTTCCTCTCTCCCTCTCTCCCTCTTTCTATATCTATCTCTCGAGGTTTTCTCTCTCAGTCTCTCTTAATTTTTCTGTCCATATCATATTTCGGAAATTCGTCCCAGAGATGGTGAGAGTTGTTTATAACTGCGATTCTATAGATATTTCTTGTGTTTGTGTGTCAATGGTGTCAAGTTGTGTATGGAAATATGTGGTTTTCCACCGTAAATAAACAGCCACAGCGTTGCAACAGACCAGAATACAGATGCTGTTTATATGCCAGCATCCGCAATACATCACAGCTTAACTCTCCACTCTCATTTACAGCATGTATGTAACAACCCACCACTACCACCACCGCCAGCAACACCACCACAGCCACCACCGCCACGAGATACCCCACTACCACTACCACCACCACCACAGCCATCATACGCACAAACACCATAGCCATCATCACGACAAACACACACCAACACCACCGGATTCATACATCAGCCCACTCATGTCATGAGCATGGCCCGAAGAGAGACTTATTTTCCGATAACTTATACATACCAATGTTTATATATATGTATGTATATATATATATATATGTATATATA
>NC_068981.1:195935734-195940086 GCF_001194135.2 Octopus bimaculoides | reverse complement strand
AAATAAAACCCATGTTGGATATATATGGAAAGAAGTTTGAGGAAAATAACTGATACTTTTTTGTTCTAAAATTAAGAGCGGTTAAGAATTTATATTGAAAGATGCATAGAATTCAATGTGTTTATACATATATATATATATATATATATATATATTTCAAAATATTTACTTAATTATGCCTAAGAACCATCAGTAGTACCAAGCTTATCGAAGTCAACTTCCTACATATTAACATGAACCTTAGCAGAGGCAAATTTAAAACCTGCCGTAAACGAAAATGAGGAAACCTCGAACATATGCATAAGCTTCAACAACTCACCTGCAGTCATTGAACAAGAAGTTAACAACATCACCAAGCTCGTCTTCAATTTGACCGCCGATGAAGATACTTTTGAAAAAGCCGACCCATACTATAATGCTGTAGTTGAAAGCTCTAACTTGAAGAATAGCATATAAACTACGTTGAACCAAATACAAATGGACCAAGAAGAGGCAGACAGAGGAAAATTTGATAGTCTAACCCACCTTATAGCATAAATGCAACCGCTAACATAGATAGGAAATCCTTAAAATTAATTGACAATCACTTCCCACATTCACACAAATACCACAAGATTTTCAACAAAAACACTGTTAAAGTTAGCTATAATTGCCTCCCCAATATAGGGTCAATAATACTAAATCACAAGAAACATAAATACACCAGAGATCCCCCCAAAAGACAATGCAACTTCAGATCACCAAACCGTTGCCTCCTAAACAATAACTGTCTCTAAAAAGAATTTGTATACAAGGCCAAAATCATGGATCCTAAAGGAGTAGCAAATACATTTATTTGAATAATGGGCAACCTGTTCAAAGAAAGCTATACACAACACCTGGCGTCATTCATAGACAAAGATTAAAAAACGCAACATCCATATCCCATATGATATGGACTTTGACAGACGGTGGAATAAGTAACCCCCAGATAAAATGGAACATCCTTGCTAAAGTAAAAAAATAGAGGACGGGGTACAAAATGCGAATTCTGTATCACTAAAAAAACTAAATATCATACTGTCAATAGATAACATTCTAAATGTTAGAGATGAAATCTCTCCCTGCATACAGAATCAATATTTCACACTTAAACACTTCAAAGAGGAACCACCACCTACGCGTCTAATCCCACAAGTATAGCCCCTTTCCTGAACGTGAAATTTAGATATACATAACACACAAACTTCACACACAAAAGAAATATTACCCCAAGCACACAAGTATACAAACATCACATACACCCAGAACATAAGATATTGCCAACAAATTTACCATCCAACACGACTGTTTGCACAAAGGTCAAATCCAACGGAGATAATCACCCAAAAAGATAACATCTAGGGGTAGCGCCCCTTGATTTATTGTTTTCTTAAGAGAATCTCTGCAAATTCAACGTGTTATTGGTTTGAGAACTTGTTAAGATATTAAGATATTTTCCCATTTCTCTTAACATGAAACCAATGGTAGACTGAATTCACAGATAGAAAAATTCTATTCACCAATGTGATGTTGAGCACTCATTTTCATCGTTCGACATTTACGTACATATATATGTGTGTGTTTGTGTGTATGGAGAGAGAGAGAGAGGGGGGAGAGAGAGAAAAAGATGGGGAAAAAGAGGGAGGGAAATAGGTTGATAGAATTGCATAAATACATGTATATATGTATATAAATATATGTTTGTGTGTGTGTATGTGTGAGTGTTTTTATATGTAATATGCAAGTAAATGACTAATTTTGCTTATATCAGAACTGTATGTATGCACGTATATATACATGTGTGTGTGTGCGTGTGTGTGTGTGTGTGCATGCATATATTCAGGTATATTTACAATTAGGTATGTTATCATATGCATTACTGTCGAACAAGGTGGGCATAGTTTGTATACGTGCTTGTATCCGAATATGAGTTTCTGTGTCTATGAACATGTATATGCATGCATCCATGTATATGCACGCATTATGTAAATATTTATGTATATTGAAGCATTTGTATACACATATAGGCTCATACATACATACATATATATATATATACGCGCGTGTGTAAATATATATACATATACGTGTGTAAAAATATACATACACACGCATATACACACACACACATATATGCATGTATATATATATACATATATATATCAGTCGTGTATGTTTGTTTTATTCGGCGTGTACATGTCACTGTGTCTGTATATGTGTATGTGTGTGTTTGCGTGTACATGTATATCAGAGGAAAGGTAGAGAGAGTGAGAGAGAGAGAGAGAGAGAGAGAGAGAGAGAGAGAGAGAGAGAGAGAGAGAGAGAGAGAGAGAGAGATAGTGTGTGAGTAATTGAAAAAGTGAGCTAGAAAGAGAGAGAGAAAGTATGAGATAGAGAGAGGGAAGGTGAGAGTGTTGTTCTGTTTATATACAATCACTGGCTCCGCTGTTTGTCGACCGATCCTCCTCTCTAGCAGACACCATACATATGTCGTTGAACCAAGATGTATTAACAAAACTGTAAACACATACAAACATCTACATCAACACCGATGTTCTTAACACACCCTTCCATATATATACACATAATGTCAAAATTATATTCACTTAAAATTTGAATTACGGCTTCTAGCGAGGACAGGATTTCACAAGTCTACAACAGTAAATTAAATATCTAATAACACACCTTCAAGTATTACTGGTATCTGCTTTATTGTACATCAAGCTTATGAGTGGTTGCTGTCGTTGTTGGTTGTTTGGGGACACTGACTGAACTTGATCGAGTTTAGAGGAAATGTATGCCTGAGCCATCTTTTCAGAGCCAAATTATGAAGGACCAATTTATCCAATAAACTCTTTTTTAGAAATGATACATTTCTAAATCTCTCAGAGGGATTTATGCAGTAGTGATACGATGAAGTAGTTGTATGCTGTCAACTTAACGTGACAGTCCCCTGAAGGGAATAATACTACTGTTGGTTAGATCTAGGACGCTGCATCATCATCATCATCATCATCATCATTATCATCATCGTCATTATTATTATTATTATTATTATTATTATTATTATTATTATTATTATTATTATTATTATTATTATCATTATTATTCTTTGAAGGCCGCGAACTGGCAAAAGCGTCATCCCGCTGGGCAAAATTCTTAGCGGCATTTCGTCTGTCTTTATGGTCTGAGCTCAAATTCCACCGAGGTTGACTTTGCCTGTCATCTAATTAGAATCGATAAAATAAGTACCAGTTGCGTACTGAGGTCAATATAATCGACTCACCCCCTACCTCCCACAAGCTGACCTTGTGGCAAAAATTTGAAACCATTATTATTAATATTATTATTATTATTATCATTATTATTATTATTATTATTATTATTATTATTAGTAGTAGTAGTAGTAGTAGTCGTAGTAGTAGTAGTGGTGGTGGTGATGGTGGTAGTAGTAGTTGTAACGTGAGGGGTAAAAGTAGCCACTACTGTAATCGTTATATGATTACTACTGCTACGTGGTGTTGTGGTTGGTGGTGGTAGTGGTGGTGGTGGTGGTTGCGGTGTTACTGTTGTAGCTGTATGTCAATAAAATCATCGTGTCTCAAAGATGGAAGTTTACAAGCAGGAAGTGAATACGTGACAGACAGTCTAAATAGAGGTAAACAGCAAAAACGCGTGACAACATGTCAAGATGTCGGCCATATTGTCATCATCATAACAAACGTAGATACAGTGAACCGTTTAAACAGCATTGTAGACAAAACAGCTATCTATGTATAAACAGGGTGTATATTGGATGGTTATGTACCCGGCTTCGAGTAAGCAATGATTAAAGGGTGAGGTGAAGAGCTAGACGATGGCGTTGTATGTATGTTGTATGTTTATATATGTGTATATATATATATATATATATATATATATATATATGTGTGTGTGTATATATATATATATATATATATATATATATATATATATATATATATATATATATGTATATATATATATATATATGTGTGTGTGTGTGTGTGTGTGTGTATGTATGTATGTATGTATGTATGTATAAAGCCTCAAGTAATCATCATATATATACACACATACCCATACACATACACATATGTATGTCATACATATACGTGTACTTGTTGTCGAGGGTATGAATGTATGTATGTGTGTCTGTAGCGTCAACTGGTATGTGAATAATAACATATACGTACATAAGTGTATTATTGTGAATATGTATAGATTTAAGCATACATGTCTAGACATATTATATAAAATGTGTTTGTATATGTATATATATATATATATATATATATATATATATATATATA
>NC_068981.1:195930965-195935111 GCF_001194135.2 Octopus bimaculoides | reverse complement strand
ATATATATATATATATATATATATATATATATATATATATATATATATATATATATACATACACATACACATATATATATATAATCTATATTATTATTGAACGCTACGCATCCGTTTCCAAGTAAGTTTATCTTAATCTTTTTTATGCGACTCTACTATAATGTTTTCTTCCCCTATCCTTCTCTAATTCCCTTTTTCTCTCCTTCGCCATTTTCTCTGTGTGTCTCTCTCCCCTCTTTCTGTATTTCTCTCTCTCGTTGCTCACACGTGACCATCGTCCATCTTTCTTTTCCTCACGTGACCATTTTTATTTTCCTGCACGACGTTCTAAGGACTGGAGGTTTTCTTTCTCTCTCTTCTATATTTTCTCTTTTCAATGAAAATATTTCTCCCACCGTTCACTATTTTCCTCTCGTTCTAGTCTAACGACCGTCCATGTTCCTTTTCGTTTGGTTTCCTTGTATGCCTCCACTGTCCTGTTTTTGTTCCCAACTTTGACTCTCCATAAAACCAAAATTTTATTTTGGAATTTATGATGTCGTTGAACGCTCGAAATAAGGAGCAGAGATAGACAGTCGAAATGAGGAGCAGATAGACAGTTCGTTCTGTAAGTCGATTAAATCGACCCCAGTGTTAAACCGGTCTTTATTTTATTGATCTCGAAAAGACGAAAAGTAAAGTCGATCTCAATGGAATTTGAACTCAGAACGTGAAGACGGACTAATTACGGCCAAGCATCTTGCTCGAAGTGCTAACGATTTTGCCAGCTCGCTGTCTCAATAACCCTTTCTACTAAAGGTACAAGGCCTGAAATTTGGGGAGCGGGGACTATTCGATTACATCGACCCCAGTGTTTCACTCGTACTTAATTTATCGACCCCGAAAGGATGAAAGGCAAAGTCGACCTCGGGGGAATTTGAACTCAGAACGTAAAGACGGACGATGTGTTGCTAAGCATTTTACCCTACGTACTAACGATTCTGCCAGCTCCCCACGCCTTGATAATAATAAACGATGATAACGAATGCATCATAGCTGGAATGGTTTGTCGTAGACTATCGGATGACAACTGACATAATTGTCTCTTTTCCTTCTTAGATTCAAATTTCGAACGAATTCATCATATTTTATTGTTCCTGTCTCCCAAACACAAATATAACGAGGTTCCTCTAATTAAATATTCATTTTTGAATTATTTTTTGGATAACTTCATCTATACGTACACACACGCTCAAACACACACATGCATACGCACATGCATACACACACACATCTGTAAATGTGGATGGATATCTGTATGTAATTAATTTTTAAAACCTTCCCTAAAAACTTTCTCCTATTTTACTGCCAAAGAAATCTCTATCAATGGAATTTAGATAGCATCAACAACCACGACGGCAAAAATCGAGATTATAATTTAAAGTTTAGACAATTCTTGCATAATTTCACTGTACAGTTCACATATAGTGTGTTCAGAGTACGTGTTAAATGGCGTCTTTCTTCGAAGGTCACAGCTAAACAGCGTCAGTGATTACAGATGGAAATGTAAATATCTCATTTATGGAGACAAGCTGTACGCTTCGAAGTAGTTGTCGTAAGCGATCTTGTTTTCCTTTTGCTTTCGAATGAAATGTCCACATCAGTTGGGCAGCTGAACATTACAGAAATACAAAATGTTAAACTTTTCTTTCTCACAATTTAAGTTATGTATGCATTGTGTTTGTAGAGTGTGGAAGATTTGATTGGAATTTTCCTCTAATATTTCTTTTATTGCAATGTATGAATATATTGAACATCAGACATTTTTATAGATTTGTCCCGGAGCTGTGCTTCCGACGAATCATATTTTATATTATTTTAGAAATAATGTTATGACGCTTAAAAAGTGGTATCTTAATGATGTACTTTTTTCAGAATATACTGATAAAATATTTTATATCTTCAAAAGATATGTTGGTAAAATCGATATTTTCTGTTGCATCTTGGGAGTTTAGGGGCTTCATTATCTCTTATGTTCAACAGATATTTCGTTGCTATCTCCTGCTTTAGGGTTGTGAACGCATAAATGTCAAAATACGATATAATGAGCAGAACGGAAGTTAAAATTTCTCCAATATATAAGTATAATTCTCAAATGATATAAATACGTTTAACAAGAACTTTCAGCAATGCAGGTGAAAAGTTGGGCAAACTAGGCAAAATGCTGCCAGTAAATAAAGACAAAGACAAGATATTGTATCACTCTATATAGTTTGTTTAATAATTCTACTATATTTCGGGAGATATTCCCTTTATGAAATATAAGATAGAAAATAATTGGAGAATTACTATCCGCAGGTCTTTCTGGTGTGCTGTGACCGAAAGCATTGATAGATTATTGTATTTATAATTGTTGTTGATAAACATATATAGTACCAGTGGCAGCAGGTGATATGGTGTGTCTTAAGCAGCATTAGAGGTTGTTCTGGTAAGCAGAGTTATGATGGTTGTGCAAAACACATTCACGCTTTATAATTTGTAAATTTCCAGAAGATATAACCAGACATTATATTTTATTGGTATGCAAAGTGTTTGTCTTTCGTGTGCTTGTTGATACATTTGGCTGTGTCTAAGGAGTAAGGAATATCTTGGGAGACTAAGTACTCCTTGAAGATTTCAGCCTCAACTTTTTCAGTGTAGTTCTTTTCACGCTCTTGTCATTCGGTTGATGTATTTGTTTTACTGTTCTCGTTGTTGTTATTGTTGTTGTCTAGCAGATCCTGTTACGATAATGGTACAAGACATTCAAAATATGCTTCTTCAAATGCTTCTTATAGGTCTGTAGTTTCCTCCCAGATAAAGTGTATCCATATCTCTGTTTCTGGACACCATTCCAGCTGACTTCAGGATAATGCCATCACTTGTATTATCTACGGGGAAAATTTTATCTGCACTCCATTTAAATGTTCTCATAGTGGCACTATTAATGGTACAGTAATTGCATTACGGCATATAAAAAATCTCCGATTGGCATATTTTTTAAAGTCAGGTATGTTATTGTTTATATTTATTATTTTTGTTTATATCTATTAGTATTTTTGTTTATATCCCCTGTGAAGGATAAATTTTCATCAGTCCATAGCTATTTGCAACATCCGTTTTGTTGAACTCTGATGCTAACAATCTTTCTCGTTTGGGAAGTGGTTTCCACATTCCATCATCAAATACGAAGAAATAATTTTCATCAAATTTTCTTCCTATAAACCTGTTTCACTGTATTATAAATATTTTCAATCTAAAACTTTACATCTTCTATAAAAATAAATATGGATTACATTTATGTTTCTTGGCGTCGAAGACTGTAGCATAAAACCAATAGAGTTCTGTATAAAAGCAATGATATCAGACTTAATGCCAAAATAAATAAAACTCATCTTTCACTAGTTTTCTGCTTTTATATAGATTATAAATACCCCAATCATTGCCTTGTTGGGCTCCGAAATCATTTGTGAGGAATAGTTTTGCGCTTCTTGTGTACAGTTTATACATGTGTTTACTCCAAGAAAAGTCCTTTAATTTTCTAGCAGGTACATGTTTTAGGTGTTGGTGGATGACTTCTCCATGCTAAGTCAAGTCAGTTTTTTATATATTTATTTTAGCTCTTTAGCACTTAAACAGGCCATATCCGATCCAAATATTTTACCTGTTTTGTGTTCAAACTGGCCAGATCTGGCTTCTCACACCTACCCTAACATGTCATTGTAAAAGTATACAATCTCATCATTGAAATCTCAAAGCTATGAGGTAATGAAAAGGTTAATTAAACAATATGAATAAATAAGCATTACATTTGCCAGAGAAATGCTAAATGGTTAAATTCGGCCATAAATAATTCGCTTCTAAATAATCTCCCGACTGATTTTTTTTGAAGAACGCCGACAGTTTGTATCAATATCCTAAAATTACATCTACTTCCTATTATCTTCCCATCATGCAGTTTTTTCTTCACAATTGTAGTCGTCACACCACCAACAATTCTATTCTGCTGAACACGATGAAGTATCCTTCACTGAACTAATGTGGTCATCATAAACTGAGGTTATAAACTTCATATTTATTCTGAAATTTTAGACCGAGATTATTTTCTGTTGTAGTTCTTTTGACATG
>NC_068981.1:195928469-195930934 GCF_001194135.2 Octopus bimaculoides | reverse complement strand
CTATCTTCCGCTGCACAGCTTCAGAGCTGGAAGTAAACTCGTGATAAATAATTACTTGAAGACATTGCACTGATCCCTCACTTTGAAGTCCTTATTTTTGCACTGAAAAAAGGTGAAGATTGCACTTTATTCAGGTTTATTTTTATCGCTAGCATATAGCTGATGGAGGGTAAGCTTATTGCTTGATTTATATCTCTTCAGCACCGCTAAATGCCAGGTTTTATGGCGCACATTTTGCACACCACTTTAGTGGAATACCTCGAGTTATTTTATAACCACGTGCGGTTGAGTCACCTTCTAATTTGTTGTTTAGGAATGACGATAGTTGCATACACACAAATAATGAACGTCTAATACATGTTAACACAGGTTTGTTTTTCAATATTATCTCTTACGAGATTGGTTGGTTTGGGGTCCCTAAAAAAAATTCGTTTGGGGTATGTAAAGATACTTGAGAGCACTCTCCTCAAGACGTCTCCTCAAAAGTGCAATTGCAAATTGTAAATTGTTTATAAAATGGATATAGGAGTGACTGTGTGGTAAGTAGCTTCCTTACCAACCACATGGTACCGAGTTCAGTCCCACTGCATGGCACCTTGGGCAAGTGTCTTCTACTCTAGCCTCGGGCCGACCAAAGCCTTGTGAGTGGATTTGGTAGAAGGAAACTGAAAGAAGCCCGTCGTATATATATATATAGGTGTGTATGTGTTGTTTGTGTGTGTATATATGTTTGTGTGTCTGTGTTTGTCCCCCCGACAACTACTTGTTTCAATTATTTGAATGCGACCATGCTAGAGCACCACCTTGTAGTCGAGCAAATCGACCCCAGGACTTATTCTTTGTAAGCCTAGTTCTTATTCAATCGGTCTCTTTTTGTCGAACCGCTAAGTTATGGAGACGTAAACACACAGCATCGTATGTCAAGTGCTATTGAGGGTGGGTGACAAACACACACACACAAACACACAGACACACACACAGACACACACACACACACACACACACACACATATATATGTGAGCGTGTGTGGTAGGCTTTGGTAGGTCCGAGGCTGTAGTAGAAGATACTGGCCCAAGGTGTCAAGCAGTGGGACTGAACCCGGAACCATGTGGTTGGTAAGTAAGCTACTTACCACACAGCCACTCCTATGCCTATATATATAACTTAGATAATTTAGATTGGTTCAGGCATTATCAACCCAGGCCATGACTAACTCAATGGCACCACCTGGAAAAAGTCTTTTAGTTAATTATTTCGGGACACCATGGACCACTCAAGCAGAGAGTTGTATAAACAGAGGTGGTGTAAACAACAAATGGATGTATTTGTATAACGCTCGGGAATAGAGAATGTCTTTAACGTTTCGAGCCTACGCTCTTCAACAGAAAGGAACACAAAGAACTAAGGAGAGAAAAATATGTGTAGTGGTCAGCGATCTATCATGGCGAATATATACATTCACACACACACACACACAAACATATATATGAGTGTGTGAGTGTGTGTTGAGGATGCTTGGTCAAGGTGTCACACAGACAGGCAGAACCCGGAACCATTTGTTTGCGAAGCAAACTTCATACCGTACGGCTACAGAATACACACATATGCACACATGCATAAACATCCGTACCTATACGCACACGCGCATTCCTGAGTACATACATATGCTCGGGTATATATTTGAGGCATACACTTACATATACTCACACACACACACATAAGGTCATATACACAGACATATACACAGAAGAAGAAAAGAGAGAGAGAGAGTGTTGTGTGAGACACAAATACACATTTACACTCACACAAATAAGCGACTACACAATCATATATGCACAATGACATATAACTACGCATGTACTTTTATACATACGCATATATAACCAAAGAACTTCGTATTCACAAACATATTTCTACGCATACATATACACAGATGCAAATCTATCATTTAATACAATTTTATATAGCTTTCATTATATAGATTTATACGTTTATAATTGTCTATTTATTACAGAGAATATTTTATCAGACTCCTTGTCTTCGCGTATCACTTGTACTATTTTATTTCATAGGCTTTGCCCTTGTGGCTAATAAAATCTATTATTATTCAGGAATCGATAAAATAAAGCACAAACCAAGTACGACTGCCCCCCTCGCCAACGTGCTGGCCTTGCGCCGAAATCAGAAACGTTCTCTTTTACTGTTGCCATTGTTGCTCATCTTGTTAACAAAAAATTGTTACTATTTTTCAAATATATTTGTTTATCCTATATCATGTTAATGTGTGTGTGTGTGTGTGTGTGTGTGTGTGTGTGTGTGTGTGTGTGTGTGTGTGTGTGTGTGTGTGTGTATATACACACACACACATATATAGATATACATATATATACATACACACATCTGTCTATCTATCACTCTATCTATTTATCTCTCTCTTTCTCATTGTATGTGTGTGTAGTGTGTG
>NC_068981.1:195926323-195927356 GCF_001194135.2 Octopus bimaculoides | reverse complement strand
ATATATATATATATATATATACATCAATCCACTAATCTATCTCTGTCTCTCTGTTTCAGTCTGTCTGTCAGTCTGCCTCTGCTTGTCTCTCTGTCTCTCTCTCTCTCTATATATATACATTTATACATGTATGTACATATGTACATGTATGTATTTATGTATGTACGTATGTATGTAAGTATGTATGTATGTATATATGTATGTATGTATATTGGTTTATGCATTGTATCATCGTTTCCGAACATACCATTGTGTCTACTAAATGTTTTATTGACTGGCCGTATCTCAGCATCAGTCATAAAATCGTGTGACAAGTCGTTGAGTTACGACTTAGCTGATGTGGTTATTGTACACACGAACAACAACAGCAACAACAACAACAAGAACTCAGACAAACCTATCACCATTGTAAAGTTCAAATTGGCAAAGCAGTGAGTCAGATCTTGCTTTTGCCCCAATCCCGGGGGCTGATCAAATCACAAAGGCTTTTCTTTGTTATTTTTAATGCAACAAAAACCCTGTGTAAGGGCCAACACTAGAGAGAGTCCTGATAAGGTATCTACAGGAAAACACCATCAACAGCAATTACATGAACAACAACAGCAACAACAACAACAACAATTATTATTATTAACACTAATACAACTACTACTACTACTACTAGTAGTTGTAGTAGTAATAGTAATAGTAGTAGTAGTAGTAGTAGTAGTAGTAGTAGTAGTAGTAGTATAAATGGTGCAGCTCTTGTTGCAGCTACTTAACTAAAGGCTATAAAACTGGTTGAAGCGGTGGCGTTGCATCGTCACCACCACCACCACCATCATCATCATCATCATCATCATCATCGGAATACACTGCTTTTGCCCCCCCCAACCCCAGTAAATAATAATGATAATAAAATTTGGAGGGAAGGGACTAGTCGATTGCATTGACCCCAGTGTTTCACTGGTACTTATTTTATTGACCTTCGAAAGGATAAAAAGCAAAGTCGACCCCGGCAGAATTTGTGCTCACAACAACAACAGCAACAACA